>NW_027253128.1:0-150000 GCF_044704955.1 Pristiophorus japonicus | reverse complement strand
AGTGGGACATGGGAGACCGACACTCGGACTGGGAACGTCTGGATAATGATACCTACCGAACCATCATGGGGTCATCTGGCGGGGTAACGGTGTGCTGGGAGAAATGGTGGGTGTACGACCAAGGAATTTATTTGTGTGTGTGGGGATCCACTTGCGTGTGTTCAGAGGGGGGTCTCCATTGCTTTTTATAGGTGGTGGCAGGATGTCGGGGATGGGGTGGTATGGGATCGCAGCGGGGAGGCGTGTGTGATCCCCAATCCCCGGGTACCAGTAAATGCCACCGAACTTGTAGTTCGGTAAAGAAAACCCCCACCCACGGCCAAGCCCACCGTCCCACACCAGGGGGCCGGGTAATGGTTTAGTGTTTGTCCCTACCGAGAAACTATTTTATCAGGTGGTACACTACGCAGTGGCATCAGTGGTGCTAACTCTGTCAGAAGTCCGCCTACCTACGTGGTGTCCCCGGGAAACCGAGCTGTTATACCAGGCTCTGCTGCGGGAGATGTTCCGGAAGTTCTATGAACTGGACGTCGGGGATGTCAAAGTGACAGACTTGTATAAACAGTGGGACAGGGCCGAACCGGGCAGGCAGAGGCGTGGCACTTTAAATGACATTCTTACGGGGTTTAACACCGGGGCGTCCGCCATAAACAGTTTGGATAACATGCAGCTGGCCCTCCAGATAAATTAGTTAAAGAATCAGCTACGCAAAGTCCTGGGGGACGAGAATACCGTAGTGGGATCCGCGCTCCACGAAGAGGTGGCAATGACAGTTCACTTAAAGGAGATTATCTCTCAATTGGAGGCACAGGCCAGGGCTGTAAACGCCTTGATTCGGGAGGATAGAAACGCCTCCGATCAAGCCGCCCAAAATGAGGTGTGCGTGCTCTATGGGGCCTGGTTGCTGGGAGAGGGACGGAGTAACCTCGAGGATCTGAGACAGGGACAGGTCCCCTCCTGGATCAGCAACCAGCACTTAGCAGCACAGCACCCTTATGATAATGTTTTGAGACCTTGCCAACTTCGTGTAGCGACGGAAGCCGACCCGGTACCGGTGTACTGTGGAAAGTCAAATCATACCATCATGGGTGTGGTGGTCAGGATGACCGTGATGGGGGTGTCCCCACGACCAGCACCCCTGTACCGAGTGGAGAATGTGGGAGTCATTTGTGGAGGGGTGTATGGTCGATTCCAAGAGGTCCCACCTTATGTCACAATGTTGTCGCACACTGTGACAGGTACAGACCTCTCGGATTGTCGGAACAGGGGAGCACAGGTAATCCTGTGCCTCCAGCACTTGAACGTTTTTGCAAGGCCACAATGCGGGTTCAGCACAGCTGGGGTAGAGCCTATCAATTGCACAATGGAGGTAATGGCCCCTAACCACATGCCTCATATGTAGGCGGTGGGACATATTGTGTCACCACAAGTGCCCAACGGTATGAACACGGACCGGGAAGGTGGTGTCCAATACTGTACAGCAGCTTTTGCTTTAAACCCAGGGCAGAGGTTCAAGTGGCACACACCAGAATCACACCCATCCCTGAACCTTCCACGATTCACCTCACTGTACAAAACTACCTCAGCCATCTACAACAATATGTTGCCCAGTTTGGCTATCCCATTGCCCCACTACCTGAGAAACTTACAGCCCTCCTCCAGGCAGTGGATTTGTCTCAAAAACTTTTTTACACCATGGAGCAGAAAACTAAAATTCTAGCAGGGGAGATTGCCCAAATTAAACCCCCAGCATGGTGGGATTTGGGAATATGGACAGACATACCTGCATGGATCCGGGTGGGATCGCATGCCTTAGTAATCGGCCAACTCCTGATTGTTGCTTATCTGCTAGTTACAAGCTGTAAGCTCAGGAGAAAAAGAAAAAGAACGCAGTTCCTCAGGCTACTACACAGCCAGGAGAGCCGTTGCTAAACACTCAAGGTGTGTAAACAAAGCTTGACCGCGACACTTAGGTGGTTTTGTTATTGTCAGGGATGACCGCGTTTTTCATACATGGCTCCTGGGGAGTTTGCAGGGCAGGTTTCTTTGTTTTACTTTTGAGACCGAAATGAGACTCAATTTACAATTATTGCTGTAACCTTAAGTACATATATGTATGTTGCTGTCGTGTATTGTAACCTGTTGGATTTCTGTGTTTAGTACCGCGTTAAAAGGAATTACGATCTAAATCGACGGGATCAGTTTAGAAAGTTGGGCAATTTGGGAGACCTAGGGTTTTCTCACCACCCTAAACTTTGACACACTCGAGTGGTGTCTGACTGTGTCAGATGGGGGATTATGTAGGGGAGGACGAAAACCCCCTCATTTTACCCAGAAGGAAAAGGGCAGTGGGATCAGTCTGTGCTGTGAATTTAAACCGTTGGAAGGAAAACTTTGGGACACAAATGAATGGAGACCTCCCCCAGTGTTTGGACTCATAGGAAAGGGAATTTAATTTGGAACTATCTACCAGAAAGTTTGAAATCCTAAAGTGCACATGGAAGAAACAACGAACTTTAATCGAATTTGGGATTTTTTAAAAGGTGTATGTTGGGTCTGCAAGAAGAGGGGTGGAGTCAATATCAATAGGGCCAGTTTGGACATTGGAACTAATAAATTGTCTGGGAACTGTATACCCTCGAAACTTGCCCCTTGAAAACATCAGCATTTAAACAATGCCACATACATATTCCAACACCTTTTTATTAGGCATAGAAATATCTGACTCAGGCCAGACTAGCACAAGGGCTACAGGAGGCCAATGCAATCAACACCCACTCAAACCTTGAGTAGGTTAAGATCAGTGGGGAAAAAAAAACCTCAATCTAAAACTGCTGCATTTTTCAAAATCAAAAGTCCACCAATGAGAAGAATCGACTTCAGCAGGAGAGGCGGACTGGATAATCTGGCTATAAAAAAGGGGTTTCTGACGTAGTGAGGAAAGAAGTGATGATTTTCCCTGCCCTGGTGATTCAACAACCACAAACCCAAGCCTCTCGACACTGAAGGAAAACCAGTGTCCGAAAACACCGAAGATAGAAGAAACAAACCACCAGACTGCGGAAGGCACAGTAGTGAGTATAACCTCTGGTCCCCAGAACTCCCAACTCAGTTAGGCCAGGAAAGGTGGGAGGTTGGGCATTGTACTGCTAAACTGGTGTAAAGATTTTCGTTGGGTCCGTTTTAGTGGGATTTAGGGGGATTGTTTTGTTGGTGTATTGCTGTTTGTTGAGTTACACCTTGTCAAATAAATTGGAAGCCTAAAGTTCCTCTTGGAATCACCTTGTCTCAGTTCTATTGTATTACATCTCCTCATCGTGAGTCTTATGTCAGAACCGTGTAAGGGAAGCTCGGAGCGCCTCGAAAACGCTCAACTGTGTGTCACAGGCTAGGGATGAAGGGGTTTGGAGTGTTTGACACTCGCAGCTGCCTCACAGGCTAGGCATAAGCTGTGGGGACGCACAAGTCTCAAAACCCCCTTCATAAGCTGTGGACACAGTCTCTCCAGGGGTGCTCTTGCAGCACTCAGTGTACCTCACAGGCCAGGCATAAGCTGTGAGGGCAGAAGCCCAGAGAGAGACACCCAAGGTACAATAACCCTGTGAAAACCCCTTACAGCTGTTCAATCACACCCTTTCCCTTTCCCTTTGCTTTCCTTGAACCTTTGTTGGATTCTCTCTGTTCCATCACCATTCTCGGTCTTACTGCGTCGGTTAGTGCATAAAATGGTCATGTGACCAAATGCTCTCAGAACTCAACAGGAGCCCGATAATTTCAGCCGAACGTCACGCGCTGCTTGTAGCGCAAGATTGTGTGTGTGAGAGCAGTTATATCTTCAGATCCTCAGTGGGATTACTTATGGAGTGCACAGCTCGCAGTCTGGACGCAAAGCGCTCATATTTCCGCTCATATTGCCCAGTCAATATCCACCGTGAGTCTCTGTAATATCAAACGTAACATTCCTGAAAGCAAAGAGCTGTTTCCAAAACCGAAAAACGTGTACACCAAATGCACTATTTCTTCTTCACACTTCAGACTGCTCTTCCTCAGCGGGGACAATGCAAGAAATACACAGCCATCAACAATTGAATAATCGGTGTTTGTAACACAGTAGGAGGCCATTCTGTCCAGCACATATCTGCCAGCGGTTTGTTGGAGTAATCGAACACTACTCCCTCTGCTCTGCTCTCTCCCTCCATAGTCTTGTGTCTTCATCTGAGTCAAATATTGCTCACTTTTGCCTCAGAAGTTGCAGTGGTGTCTGCCTCAGGTACTTCCTGCAGTCAAGCATTCCCCTTCCCCAAAAATTCCTCCTGTAAAAACATCATTTATTATCTCCTCTTACTCTCTTAATGTTTGTATAAACAGTGGAATAGTGTTTCCAGATTATAGAACATAAAAACTTAAAAATAGGGGTAGGAGTAGGCCATACGGCCCTCGAGCCTGCTCCGCCATTTAATAAGATCATGGCTGATCCAATCATGGACTCAGCTCCACTTCCCCGCCCGCTCCCCTTATCCCATTATTGTTTAAGAAACTATTTCTGTCTTAAATTTATTCAATGCCCCAGCTTCCACAGCTCTCTGAGTCAGCGAATTCCACAGATTTACAACCCTCTGAGAGAAGACATTTTTCCTCAGTTCTGTTTTAAATGGGTGGCCCCTTATTCTAAGATCATGGCCTCTAGTTCTAGTCTCCCCCATCAGTGGAAACATCCTCTCTGCATCCACCTTGTCAAGTCCGCTCAAAATCTTATACGTTTCAATAAGATCACCTCTCATTCTTCTGAACTCCAATGAGTAAAGGCCCAACCTACTCAACCTTTCCTCATAAGTCAACATAGAAACATAGAAACATAGAAAATAGATGCAGGTGTAGGCCATTCGGCCCTTCGAACTTGCACCACCATTCAATATGATCATGGCTGATCATTCACCTCAGTACCCCTATCCTGCTTTCTCTCCATACCCCTTGATCCCTTTAGCCATGAGGGCCATATCTAATTCCCACTTGAATATCTCCAATTAACTGGCACCAACAACTCTCTGCGGTAGGGAATTCCACAGGTTCACAACTCTCTGAGTGAGGACATTTTTCTTCATCTCTGTCCTAAATGGCTTCCCCCTTTTCCTTAGACTATGGTCCTGAACTTTCCCAACATCGGGAACATTCTTCTTGCATTTAACCTGTCCTGTCCTGTCAACCCCCTCATCTCCGGAATCAACCTAGTGAACCTTCTCCGAACTGCCTCCAAAGCAAGTATATCCTTTCGTAAATATGGAAACCAAAACTGCACGCAGTCTTCCAGGTTTGGCCTCACCAATACCCTGTATAATTGTTGCAAGACTTTCCTGCTTTTATACTCCATCCCCTTTGTAATAATAGCCAAGATTGCATTGGTCTTCCTGACCACTTGCTGTATCTGCATACTCTTCTTTTGTGTTTCATGCACAAGTACCCCCAGGTACCGCTGCATTGCAACATTTTGCAACCTCCTCCATTTAAATAATAACTTGCTCTTTGATTTTTCAGCCAAAGTGCATGACCTCACACTTTCCGACATTATACTCCATCTTCCAAATTTTTGCCCACTCACTTAGCTTGGGGCAACTGCAGGACCAGACTGCTTCCAGGCATCCACAATGAAGCACGCTTTATTTTAGAAAAGTAAAACTGAGAGTGGACAAGTTCCAACCTGGTCAGAGCAATCTGAAGCTTTCAGTCATTGACACCCTGGTTAAAGATGTCTTGTAACATGTGCCTGCGGCAGTCTCTGTGGCACAATGGGTTAGTGTGTTTGGCTGTTAACTGTTCGAGCCCACCCTAGGAAAAAGCCTTCAACTGTTCATTTTCCCTCTGAGGATTCAATGCCCCACAGTTTCAGGTTGTCAATGCGCATTTTGGCTGCGCGAATATATTCCGCAAACATTGCCAGCTGCGCTGTTATCCAGTGAGTTCCCACTACAAAACATTTTGGAGCATTCAGTTCGAGTAAAACGATTAAAAAAATAAACTAATCATGTTCCTGCAGCAAACGCATTGGAAATAAATGTAGTCATTGGGTTTGACGATACTGTTGGAAATTGATTCTATGGATACATATATAGAACTGGAACATGCCATCACACCATGTGACACAATATTTTACTTCTGGCTATTGCACAGATGGTATTAGGGGAAACAATTCAGAACACGCTGGATAATTTTAATGATATTTTACCTGCATCTAATAATGAATATTTGTTGAAGAGAAATGCACCATCTCCGTTTTGTCATTTGATCTCTCCTGCCTTCCACCCTGCCCTCCCCCATTTCCCTGCCTCTGCACTTACTTAAAACCTGTTGCAACTCGAACATTTCCCAGTTCCGGAAGGGAACTTGGGACCTCCAGCAGGAGTTTAAAGACTCTGTAGTGGATATTTTTCTCCATGTGACTTCTGCCGTTTGGAACGGTGAAATGTTTGTTAAAGAGAGTCAGTGCAGAAGATTCATCATTTCACCTTATTCCTGAACATTGCCTTCTTACCTGAGAACAAAACATTTTAAACAGTGCATTCCAGATCGTAACACCTCGCTGAGTAAAAATCTATCTCCTCTCCCCATATCCCCCGCCCCGGATTTTTCCTTTTACCAATTATCTTATGTCTGTTACCGACACTCCTGCCCGTGGAAACAGTTTTCCCATAATTCTGAAAACCTCTATTAAATCTCCCCTTAACTGTGATTACTGGGGTTCAATGTGGGGAAGGGTCAGTTCATCCACTTTGCACCGAAGAATGATCGGCCGGGGCATGATCTAAAACATTATGTTCGAGAATATTTTTTCTCTAAAGTAGCCGGTTTTGTTAATTTTAACAGAAGTTGCACCGGATTCCTTGAGTCATAAGAACTTAAAATTTAAACCATTCTCCTAAAATTCAGTGTGTAAACGAGATAGGGATAAAAGTTCATCACATGTAAAGAGAAAATAAATGATTGAAACCACCACTGTCCCTCAGTAACCACATTATCAATTCTTTCATTCTGCAAAAGAAAGTTATCAGTTAATTGATGGTGATTAAATGAATTCTTACTTGTCTCATTAGCTGCATGTCATCAATGATATACGGTTTTTAGTTTGATAATCGTGTTGTAAATATTATCTCCCTGACCAAGAATCGAACCTGTGTTGCAATGGTGTAAGGGGTGGATTCAGCAAATCATTTGAATATGATCTCAAAGTGGCGTGAATTTATGATTATGGTTACAATTTGTTTTGGTGTGAATCAAGTGGATTGAAAACGACAACAATGTCACCAACTATAACGATGCAGCAATAATACAATTTATAATTTGCTGGTGGTCTCGTGGTAAGGACTTGGTGATCTCACCGCTCTGTCCTGGGTTTGATTCCCACCCTGGGAAGTTGCACTTTTAATTCAAAACCTTATAAAAACAAGATTTCATCTATTTCACAAATCTATATGCAAATCATGTATAACAAATAAGAATTATCTATTTAAACATTATTAATTAATCTATGAAATTCTTTTGTAAAACTTCAACCATTTATTTTGCCCTGAGCATGTGAGGAATTTTTATCCCTATCTCATTGGGGTTAATTTGGTACAAATGATGAACCAGGGCACTGGGTGAGGCAAAGGCTTCTGTAGTGTAGCGGTAATCACGTTTGCCTCACACATGAAATGTCCCTGGCGCGTGCTTTATTTTAGAATATATTTGCTGTAAAATAAATTGAACAGAAGTCGCCCCAGGTTCCCTGTCTGATGAGCAATGAACATTTTAAATCTCCGAAAATATCGAGTGTGTAAATTCAGATCGGGAATAACATTTCATCCTGCAATTATTAAAGTTCAGTTATTGAAGTTTCGACTGTCCTTCAGTCACATTCCGAACTCGAGCTCCCTCTGTGAGCACCTAACCACTAAACGAGCAGGACACATGTTATAGAGTTTAATTCTGGGCTTAATATTTTCTTTGCTGTTTCACAATAACCAGATCTATGCTCCAAAACCCATCTCACTGTTTCCCGGTGTCAGGCAGAGAAACATATGGGACTGAATCAGTGACTTTGCTTTTTCGACCTGTCTTCTGAAGTGCCGCACGGTCCCACTCCGACAGTCAATGAGCTGTTGGGACATTAGTGTATCCAGGCTGTGGGTGGCCACCCCGAGCGCAAAGAGGGGTTTCTGCATTAGTTCTGGGTGGGGACAATATTTCCCCTTCCGTCTTCCTCTTGTCTGTATCCCTCTGCTTTGTTTTCTGTATTTATTGCCCCGGCCTCATTTTATGTGCTCAAAGCGGAACAAAAGATGAAGTGGGCGACAGTCTGGAACAATTTAGTGAAGTGAAATAAAGAGCAATTTAAGAATAACGGAGAAGCCACTGTCGCCCTTTTGACAGGAGAATAAACTCACGCATAACTGTTCATCCACAGCAAGTTTAAACATAATCTTCCTGCACGGGATACTTTCGCGTGGAAAGCAAACGTGATAACGGCTCCACTGCAGAAACCGCTCTGACCAGAAGTACAGCAGAGGGCAGCTGACCAGTGAATGCCTTCTGTGCTGATCGGGAATGTATTGGCTCACCTTTAACAACTTCTGTCCCTCACTGACAGCTGTCAATCCGTCTCCTCCGCTGCCCTTTACACAAACATGTCACTGATCCCAGCCACCACCCCACATCCCCATCGTGTTATCTTCCATGTTAACACAGTGGGGCCGCGGAGGCACCTACTCTCTCCCCGCGGTTAGTGAACTCAGTCAGTCTGTAAAATTAAAGGGAAACAAGTGTCCCGCAAAGGGCAGGGGAAGGGAGAGAGTCTGTAACCTGGGTTTAATTGTTTGTCAAAGGCTACCCGTCCTGTTGTGTATTTCCAGCAGTTTCCTACTTTCACAGGTGTAGATACCGGGGCTGGACCATGCTCCTAAAATACAATGAGGTCGGGATAAAAGTTCCTCACGTACTCAGGGCAAAATGAATGATTGAAGTTCTACAATGGATTAATTAATGATGTTTAAATCAATGAATCTTTTTTTCCACATGAGATGCATGTAACTCTTTCTTATAAGGTTTTAATTTTGGTGGAAGTGCAATTTCCCTGGCTGGAAATCGACCCAGGGCCGCGGTGGTGAGAGCGCCGAATCCTAATCACTGGACCACCAGGGAATGCTGCATTGCTGCATTGCTGCATCGTAATGCTTGATGTCATTATTGTCCTTTTCTTTAAACATAATTACTTAATTTATTTCTAGTCGGCTGGATGGCAGAACATGATCCAAAAATGTAATTGTTTTACTTGAGCTGAATGCTCAGTAAAGTATTGGAGTGGGAACTCACTGGATAACAGCACAACTGTCAATGTTTGCAGAATATATTCGTACAACCAAAACGCACAATGAAAACCTGGATCTGTGCGGCACCGAATCCTCGGGGAAAAAACAGTTAAAGGCTTCACCCCTGGGTGGGCTCAAACCACCAACCATTCAGATAAAAACCGAATGCATTAACCCATTACATCACAGAGACTGATGGAAGAGCATGTTGCAAGACATGCAAAACCAGGGTGGGTGTCAATAAGTTAAAGCTTTGGATTGCTCCGACCCGGATGGAACTTGTCCACTCTCAGTTGTACTTTTCCCAAATAAAGGGTGGGACATTCATTGTGGATATGTGGAAGCAGTCTGGTCCCGCACACTGCAGACACTTCCATGTCACCGCCAACCAGCTCTCCCACAACCGGTGTGATCTACCTTCCAGCCTTCCGGTGCCTTGTCTGTGACGAAGTATTCTGATTGTCCCGAAGCTGGTGTTAGGTTTTAATTTATTTTCTGCTCCTGACTGCGGATAGTCCTGTGATTAAACGTGAACAAAATGCTTACAGGGACAGTTGGATTCACCATTTCTTTGGTTGGTGAAATTTCAAAGATTGAAAGCGACGCACATCAACCCCAAACCTCGTCACCTACTCGCAAACCACTACATGCTGCTCCCGTGAGATGGAAGCCCAGTTGCTGTTTCAAGTTTGAATGCAGGTACAAGCAGAACCCATTCAAAGAAAGTCTAAGTTCCTGAGGCATCTGATTATTTGCACCAAACTCCTTCGCAAAGAGTTGAGGTTCGTGTGGGGTGATCTGGGCACATCTTTCCCCACACTACAACACTTCAAACATAACTCAACGGCTGTAAAGCACTTTGGGGCGTCATGAGTTCCTGAAAGGCACTGCAGAAATGTAAGTCTTTCTTTGCAAAGATTCGATACAATTTCAAAATTCACGGCAAAATAATGGGCTCGCCGGGATCGCTCGTGAATTTACAATAATAACCCCGAAGCGAGAATCATACCCCTAGACCAACGAGCCAACTTTTTGAGTAGCACGGCGATAAGGTGTAACTATTATAAGAGCATATTTTGTGTATGTTGCTATTCTTGGTTGGAGGAGCAGTTGAGACTGAATCAGTGACTTTGCTTTTTCGACCTGTCTTCTGAAGCGCCGCACGGTCCCACTCCGACAGTCAATGAGCTGTTGGGACGTTAGTGTATCCAGGCTGCGGGTGGCCACCCCGAGCGCAGCAGAGGGGTTTCTGCATTAGTTCTGGGTGCGGACAGTATTTCCCCTTCTCTCTTCCTCTTGCCTATATCCTGTGCTTTTATTTCTCTATTTATTCCCGCTCTCTCAGTTTCTAGTGTTTAAAAGGGAACAAAAGATGAAATGGGTGTCACTGTGGAACAATTTCTCTCACTCAAAGTTAGATGCACTACCGTTTGCCATGAGAGCTAGGCAGCTAGCCGTTGATATTCAGGTTCACATATAAATATATCTAAATATATCGTCAAGTCTCGTTGCTGTTCCCTGGTGGACGAGTGGTTATGTCCGGCGCACTAACCTGGTATCGATCAAAGTTAGCATTATTTTCACTGGCAAAAGAAGGTGAGGGGTTAATTAATGATGCTTTCCCGTGAAAGCAACACAAAAGTTTAAGAAAAAGACATGCGGTGACTGTCAGGTGAGCGCTGCTTCTGACACCCGGAAGGAATGGGCGGGGATTTTAAAGTCCCTTGTATTGCAGAACCTTCATATAGACGAACATCTCAGGCTCACTGTGTCGGCCTCGTGGTGCAACGGTCGCGTGTCTGACTCCAGATCAGAATTCTGCGTGTCTAAATCACGTTGGAGTCACTGTTCTTTGGGATATTGTTCTTCCAGAATTAATATTTTCATTGCTGTTTCGCACTAACCAAATGTAGGTGTTAGAAGAAGACTTCTCTTGTTCAAGGTGGACACCTGATATCAGGAATCGACACCCTCCCGTTCCTATAATGACCAAGGAATCACTCAGGCACAATCTTCGGTTCAACCGGTTTATTCAAGCATATGCAAGGGAAGAGTTCAAACGTGAACATTTCCAGAACAAGGGTTCTCACCCACAATTATACAACAAACCCAAGTGTGTGCCTCTCCAACAAAAACACCGGTTGGTTTACTGCTTATCAGCGAAGTTACATTGATTTGTCATCTCTTATCTGACTGGTTCTGAAAGGTGTTTCCCAACTGTCCATCTCCCGTCATATGTCAATAATGTTGTTCAGTGATGTGAACATTGCCTTAGTCCCCATGAGGTGTGAAATAACTCTGTTCCCAAACACCGGTTTTCTTATCTCTTCCCCGAGAGAACTCGACTCAAAATGTTATGTATTTTAACAGCTGACCTCAACCGACTTTGTAATGTGTTACTGATGGGGAGAATCACCCTTCTCCTCTTTTAACAAGCCCGGATTCAACAGATGGACACCTTGGATAAGGTTCAGTGACTTTAATTCCAACACGTGAAGGGGGAGCATCTCAATTCTGAGCCCCTGAGAAAGGATCTCCAACGAGCTGCTCAAATTGCACAGCAATCATATAGGGATTAGCACATGGACAGACCTTAACAGTGACGTGATTGGTTGTTCCAACGCATGATCAAATACCAATTTATTCCCTCCTTCCAAGTGTCACTCGCCTTATATTATATTCCTTCCTTGAGCCCGAGGTCAACGAGTGGTCATCTTGTGGCTCTAAGCGTATGTGTAGTTTTAATCATACCTTCTGTTCAGCCAGCTCAGGGCCTAAATAAAAGCTTGGATAATTAATCTTGATCTTGCAAGCATCAACGACAAAGGCAACAAAACTGCCCTCCAGCACCAGGTGTCTTTCACTTGTTTGTCCCAAATTTTCAGCAACTGGGACAACAAGAATTCAGTTTCCACCAAGATTTGAACTCAGATCACTGAACGCAGAGCTCAAAGTGCTGACCATTACACCATGGAACCAATAATGCTAAAATTTTCAAAACATTTCACAAAAACAACAAAATCATCTCCAACATTACACTTTGGCTCGGCTTTTTCTCATCTATCGTGTCAGGTTCCCCTCTTTACGCTCTGCTAATTTTTGATACAGAGCAATTCACACAGATGCCAAAGTCAAGGCTATGTTTTCTCAAGTCGCTGTTTCTGTTTCACACTGTTCACCACAGCTTGTACTTCAGTCTTGCCAGGTAAAAAGTGTGTTGGCATTGCAATGCATTAATGCAAAATGCTTGGCATGAAAATAAAATGCAAAGTTTTATCGAGTTTGTGAGTAGGTGACGAGATTTGGGGTTGATTTCCGTTGCTTTCAATCTTTGAAATTTCGCCAAGCAAAGAAATGATTAATTGAACTGTCCCTGTCAGCATTTTGTTCACGTTTAATCACAGGAATATCCGCAGTCAGGAGCTGAAAAGAAATTAAAACCGAATACCGGCTTCGGGACAATCAGAATACTTCGTCACAGACAAGGCACTGGAAGGCTGGAAGGTAGATCACACCGGTTGTGGGAGAGCTGGTTGGTGGTGACATGGAAGTGTCTGCAATGTGCGGGACCAGACTGCTTCCACACATCCACAATGGATGTCCCACCCTTTATTTGGGAAAAGTGCAACTGAGAGTGGACAAGTTCCATCCCGGTTGGAGCAATCTGAAGCTTTAACTGACTGACACCCTGGTTTGGGATGTCTTGAAGTACATGTTTTTGTTAGTGTCTGTGGCACAATGGGTTAGTGCGTTCTGCTGTTAACCCAAAGGTTGGTGGTTCAAGCCCATCCAGAAACGAAGCCTTTAAATCTTTTCCCCCGAGGATTCCGTGCCGCACGGTTCCAGGTTGTTATTGTGCGTTTTGGCTGCACAAATATATTCCGCAAACATTGCCAGCTGTGCTGTTATCCAGTGGGTTCACACTCCAATACTTTTATGAGCATTCAGTTCATGTAAAGCGATAACAATTTTTTACATGGATCATGGTTCCTCCATCCAGCCCACTCAAAATAAATTATGTTACTGGGTTTAAAGAAACTGGTGGAAATTGCCTGGCTATGGCTTTGATCAGATTCTGAGTTTCAACAGTCAACAGTTTGCAAAGGATTACCTCATGGCCAATGCCAAGCACAAACAAAGTCTCTCAGCATTTGTTCTAGGAATCCCTCACATTCGCAATGTCCTGCGCGGCTCCATAGTTCGGCAACATAGCTCCCCACTTCCTGGCCTTCCGACCGTTGGCACGTGTAGAACCGATACCTCCCCATCAGAACGTTTTCTTTAGGATTTAGGTGCTCCCGGACCAGCCTACACAATTCTTCATAGAATTTAGTTGTTGGTTTTACCGGAGCTAGAAGATTCTTCATGAAGCCATATGTTGTTGCCCCACAGAAGGTAAGGAGGATTGCCCTTCATTTGGCAGCATTCTCGTCTCCTTCCAGCTCATTGGTCACGAAGTATTGGCCGAGTCTCTCCACGAAGGCCTCCCAATCATCCCCTTCTGAGAACTTCTCCACAATACCAACTGTTCCTTGCAATCTTGCGTGGTTATTCGTTGCCTCGTCGCCAATTGAAAGGCTCATGATAAAGGATGAAACTGAGTCCTGTGAACAATGAGTAAGTGTGACCTTAGCTCCTTTAATAAGATGCTGTGATTCATTGGGACTCCAACAGGTATGCCCTCTGGTGGTGGTGTGATACAGGTGGCTAAGGGTTAAATACATAACACAAGGTGTGTACAGAAATCAACCATCAAAAGCCCTGTCATTAACCACAGGGGTTTCCGGCAATTTTCTGATCGCAAAGCCCTTTCAGTCCTTGTCCTTAAAATTGCAGATGTGGAAATTGGGGAGTTTAATGATTTGAAAGGAGAACATTGTTGTTTGGTGCAGTTCCGGTCAGAGAAATGTTTGTGAAAGGAATTTTTTGCCGAGAGAGGGAATGAGCATTTCAGCTTGTTGCTGAACACTTCTCTCTGGGCACTGAGCTAAGCCACAGTTCCTGTATTGTAGCGGTTATCACATTCGCCTCACGTGTGAAAGGTTCCTGGGTGGAAACATTATTTTTGAAGCAAAAACTTGTTTGCAATAAAATTGAACAAAAGCAGTCCGGGGGACATTGTTGCATAAGCAATGAACATTGAAAACCAGTCTCCTCAAATACAGAGTGTGTAAAATCAGATTGGCAATAAAACTTCATCAAGAATTAAAGTTTCACAAATTATAATGTTCAGTTATTGAAGTTTCGACTGTCCCTGTTAGCATTTTTTTTATTCTGCTAAACAACGCTATCAGTTTGTATTGTGTCCCTAACATAGATGAGACTGCACACGGGGAGGTTAACGTAACAGTGACCTCAGTCTTTATTAAGACACTCCAGAGTGAGGAACAGGCCGAAGGGTCCGGCTTATGTACACTGCTCCCAAGGGATGCTGGGATCCCTTGGGACTTCAGGGGATGAGTTCCCTGGTGGCGGAACATGAAAGTCCATGCTTTACAGATACACAATATCACTCCCCCTCAAAGTCAAAGTGAAAACTATTTACAAGGTGAGGCGGTCGGGAGCCTTTCTTTCCCTGGTGGACCGCCTCGGTACAAATGTCTGTTCTGGTGTGTTGGCTGTGCACTCGCTGGGCTGGCGTATTGTTGTCCCTGCAGGGCTGCTGGGTGAGCCTGGCCTTGCTGGGCTGTTGGGTGTGATGAGTTTGATTTCCTGGTCCGGCGTCGTGTCGTTGATCCTTAGGGTGTGTGTTGTGGACTCAAAAAAGGTGCTGTGGGTTGTTCAGGGCAGTCTGTGAACCGCAGCCTCGTTTGGTCCAGGTGCTTTCTGCAAATTTGTCCATTGTCTAGTTTGACTACAAACACCCTATTCCCTTCTTTAGCTATCACCATGCCTGCGATCCACTTCGGACTATGTCCATAGTTTAACACATACACAGGGTCATTCAGATCAATTTCCCGTGACACAGTGGCGTGACCATCGTTTACATTTTGTTGCTGCCGCCTGCTCTCTACCTGATCATGCAGGTTGGGGTGAACCAGCGAGAGTCTGGTTTTAAGTGTCCTTTTCATGAGTAGCTCAGCCGGGGGCACCCCTGTGAGCGAGTAGGATCTCGTGCGGTAGCTGAGCAGTACTCGGGACAGGCGGGTTTGGACTGATGCTTCTGTGACTCGTTTAAGGCTCTGTTTGATGATTTGTACTGCCCGCTCTGCCTGCCCAATGGAGGCTGGTTTAAACGGGGCCGAGGTGACATGTTTGATCCCGTTGCGGGTCAGGAATTCTTTAAATTGGGCACTGGTGAAACATGGCCCATTGTCAATGACCAGTAAGTCAGGCAGGCCGTGGGTGTCAAACATGGCCCTCAGGCTTTCAATGGTGGCGGTGGCGGTGCTTCCCGACTTTATTTCACATTCAATCCATTTTGAAAAAGCATCCACCACCAGCAGGAACATTTTACTGAGAAACGGGCCCGCATAGTCGATATGGATCCTCGACCATGGTCTGGTGGGCCAGGACCACAAACTTAGTGGTGCCTCTCTGGGCGCGTTGTTCAACTGAGCACACACGCTGCATTGCCATACACAGGACCACCTGTCTCCCGGGCCAGCACACGTGGGATCTGGCTATCACTTTCATCATTAGTATACCCGGGTGTACGCTATGGAGATCTGACATCAATGTCTCCCTGCCCTTTTTGGTTAGCACTACGGCAGTTACCTCACAACAGGCAGTCTGCCTGAATGAACAGCTTGTCCTTTCGCCGCTGGAACGGCTTGATTGGCTCTTGCATTTCAACAGGGATAATGGCCCAGCTCCCATGCAGAACACAGTTATTTACTCGGGACAGCAGAGGATCTTGGCTGGTCGTGACAGGTGATTTATCATTTTCAATCGCTTCCATGACCATCAACAAGTCCGCGGGTTGTGCCACCATCAACAAGTTTGCAGGCTGCGCCATTTCCACCCCCGTGGTGGCCAATAGCAGCCGACTGAGAGCATCCGCACAGTTCTCGGTGCTTGGTCTGTGGCGGATGGTATAGTTATACGCTGATAGCGTGAGTGCCCACCTTTGTATGCGGGCTGAGGCATTAGTATGTATCCGCTTGTTTTCAGCGAACAGGGATATGAGGGGCTTGTGATCGGTTTCCAGCTCAGATTTGAGGCCAAACAGGTACTGATGCATTTTCTTTACCCCGAACACACACGCTAATGCTTCTTTCTCAATCATGCTGGAGGCCCTCTTGGCCTTTGACAAGTTCCTGGAGGCATAGGCGACAGTTTGCAACTTCCCCGCAATGTTAGCTTGTTATAATACATACCCAACTCCCTACGATGACGCATCACATGCTAGCACAAGTCTTTTACACGGGTTATACAATACAAGCCGCTTGTTGGAGCATAAAATGTTTCTGGCTTTCTCAAAAGCAATTACTTGTTTTTTTCCCCATACCCAGTTCTCACATTTACGCAATTAACACATGTAGGGGCTCTAAGAGGGTGCTAAACCACGGTTGGAAGTTAGCAAAATAGTTGAGGAGTCCCAGGAACGACCGCAGCTCTGTGATGTTCTGTGGCCTGGGCTCTTTCCTGATAGCCTCTGTCTTGGCGTCTGTCGGCCGAATGCCGTCCGCTGCCACCTTTCTCCCCAAAAACTCCACTTCTGTTGCCATGAAGACGTAATTCGACCTCTTCAGCCGCAGCCCAACGCGATTCAGTTGCTGGAGGACCTCCTCCAGGTTTTGTAGGTGCTTGCCAGTGTCCCGATCCGTGACCAATATGTCGTCCTGAAAAACCACCGTGCGTGGTACCGACTTGAGTCGGCTCTCCATGTTTTTCTGGAAGATCGCTGCAGCCGACCGAATTCCAAACGGGCATCTGTTATAATGAACAGTCCCTTGTGCGTGTTGATGCAGGTGAGGCCCTTCGAAGACTCCTCCAGCTCCTGCATCATGTAGGCTGAAGTTAGTTCGAGCTTGGTGAATGTCTTGCCTCCTGCCAGCGTCGCAAATATGTCATCTGCCTTAGGTAGTGGGTATTGGTCCTGTAGCGAAAAATGATCAATAGTTACTTTATAATCGCTGCAAATCCTGACCATGCCATCACTTTTGAGCACTGGAACAATCGGCCCACTCGCTGAATTCCTTTGGGGAGATGATGCCCTTGCGTTGCAGCCTGTCCAGCTCAATTTCCACTCTCTCCCTCATCATGTGAGGTACCACTCGCGCCTTGTGGTGAATGGGTCGTGCCTCTGGGAATAACTGGATTCGCACCTTCATCCCGGAAAAGTTTCTAATGCCTGGCTCAAAAAGGGAAGGGAATTTATGAAGAATCTGGGTCCATGAGACCTCATCGACATGTGATAGTGCTCGGATGTCATCCCAGTTCCAGCAGATTTTGCCCAACCAGCTCCTTCCAAGCAGTGTGGGGACATCGCCCGGGACATTCCAAAGTGGCAGTTCGGGCACCGTGCCCTCATAGGTGACCTGGATCATGGCGCTGCCCAGGACAGTGATAAGCTCTTTGGTGTACGTTCTCAGTTTCGGGTGGATGGGGCTCAGGGCTGGTCTGAATGCCTTGTTGCACCACAATCTCTCGAACATCTTTTTACTCATGATGGATTGGCTAGCGCTAGTGTCCAGTTTCATGGCTACGGGTAAGCCATTCAATTTTACATTTAGCATTATAGATGGACATTTCGTCGAAAACGTGTGCACCCCATGTACCTCAGAATCTGCCTCCTCTCTCTGAGGCTTGAGATTGCTTTAATCCACCCTGGACTGATCTTCCTCTGCCACGTAGTGGTTAGCAGGTTTTGCAGAGCTTGCAGCACGTTTGCAAGCTCGTTGGAGGTGCCCCATGCTGGGATACCTTGGGACTTCAGGGAATGCACTCCCTGGTGGCGGAACATGGGAGTGCATGCTTTACAGATACACAACATCTTCCACATCCTCACAGTGGGCCACAGAGACTCCTGCCTTCTCCCCGCGATCAGCGAACTCACCCAGTTTGTAAAGTTACACCCGGAACAAGTGTCCCGCAAAGGGCAGGAGAAGCCAGAGAGTCTGTAAACTCAGTGTGTAACAGAAAGTAACGGGGATATTAACGGTGATTACAGCAATTCATCATCATCATCGGCAGTCCCTCGAAATCGAGGAAGACTTGCTTCCATTCTAAAAGTTAGTTCTCAGGTGACTGAACCGTTCAATATGGGAATTACAGTCTCTGTCACAGGTGGGACAGACAGTGGTTGGAGGAAATGGTGGGTGGGACTGGTTTGCTGCACACTCCTTCTGCTGCCTGCGCTTGTTTTCTGCAAGCTCTCGGTGATGAGACTCGAGGTGCTCAGCACCCTCCAGATGCTCTTCCTTCATTTTGGGCGGTCTTTATCCAGGGACTCCCAGGTGTTGGTGGGGATGTTGCATTTTATCAGGGAGGCTTTGAGGGTGTCCTTGAAACCTTTCCTCTGCCCACCTGGGGCTCGCTTGCCGTGTCGGAGTTCAGAGTAGAGCACTTGCATTGGGAGTATTGTGTCAGGCATGTGAACAATGTGGCCAGCCCAACGAAGCTGGTCGAGTGTGGTCAGTGCTTCGATGCTGGGGATGTTGGCCTGATTGAGGACGCTAACGTTGGTGCGTCTGTCCTCCGAGGGGATTTGCAGGATTTTGTAGAAACATCATTGATGGTATTTCTCCAGCGACTTTAGGTGCCCACTGTATAAGGTCCATGTCTCTGAGCCATACAGGAGGACGGGTATCACTACAGCCCTGAAGACCATGAGCTTAGTGGCAGATTTGAGGGCCTGGACTTCGAACACTCTCTTCCTCAGGCGGCCGAAGGATGCACAGGCGCACTGGAGGCAGTGTTGAACCTCGTCGTCGATGCCTGCCCTCGCTGATAATAGGCTCCCGAGGTATGCAATTATTCATCCTCTCACAGACCTCAATTATTTTCATGTGATAAACTGATTGAGAATAGAAAGAGGGTTAGTGCTCGGGATCTTAACCACTCGACCACCAAGGAAAAATTACAATAATTGTATATATTATATATATATATATATATATATTAAAAGAATCATATAATCAGAAAGTTTCAGCACAGAGTGAGGCCATTTCGGCCCATCGTATCCACACCGGCCGACCAAGAGCTATCCAGCCTAATCCCACTTTCCAGCTCTCGGTCCAGAGCTCTGTAGGTTGTGGCACTTTAAGTGCACATCCACGTATCTTTTAACTGTGGTGAGGGTCCCTCCCTCTACCACCCTTTCAGGCATTGAGTTCCAGACCCCCACCACCCTCTGGGTGATGAAATGTCCCCTCATATCTCCTCAAACCTCATATCTCCGCAAACCTCCCCCAATTACTTTAATTCTATGCCCCCTGGCTGTTGACCCCCCTGCCAAAGGAAACAGGACCTTCCTATCCACTCTATCCAGGCCGCTCAATTTTATACACCTCAATCAGGTCTCCGCTCAGACTCCTCTGTTCCAAAGAAAACAGACTCAGCATCTCCAAACTATCCTCATAGCCAAAATTCTCCAGAGCAGGCAACATTCCAGTAAATCTCCTCTGCACCCTTTCCAGTGAAATCACATCTTTCCTGTAATGTGGTGACCAGAACTGCACGCAGTACTCCAGCTGTGGTGTAGCCAGTGTTTTGTACAGTTCAAGCATAACCTCCTTGCTCGTGTATTCCATGCCTTGACTAATAAAGGCAAGTATTCCATATGCCTTCTTAACCACATTATCGACCTGGCCTGCTACCTTCAGGGATCTGTGGAACTGCACTCCAAGGTCCCTTTGTTCCTCTACACTTTTCAGTGTCGTACCATTTAATGTGTATTCCCTTGCCTTGTTAAACCTCCCCAAATGCATTACCTCACACTTATCCGAATTGAATTCCATTTGCCACAGTTCTGTCCACCTGACCAGTACATTGATATCTACCTGTAGTTCGCCACTTTCTTCTTAATTATCAACCACACAGCGTATTTTAGTGTCATCTGCAAACTTCTTACTCATAGCCACAACATTTAAGTCCAAGTCATTGATGTATACCAAAAAAAGCAAGGGACCCAGCACTGAGCCCTGCGGAACCCCACTGGATCACAAAATCACCCATCAACCATTACGCTTTGATTCCTGCCTCTGAACAAATTTTGGACCCAACTTGTCACTTTGCCCTTGAATGCCATGGGCATTTACATTCGTAACCAGTCTGCCAAGTGCGACGTTATCTAAAGCTTTGCTAAAGTGCATATATATTACATCATACCACAGCCCTCATCAACCCTCCTGGTTACCTCCTTGAAAAATGCAATGAACTGAGTCAGACAAATTCCCTTGACAAATTCAGGTTGACAATCCTTGATTAATACATGTGTTTTCAAATGAAGATTTATCCTGTCCCTCAGGATTTTTACGAATAAATGTAAAAGGTTCGGCTGGCAAGCCTGTATTTACTCAATCCCTTTCTCCCTTTTTAAACAAAGGTACAACATTAGCAGTGCTCCAATCCTCTGGCCTCACACCTGTAGCCAGTGAGGATTGGACAATGGTGGTCAGAGCCTCTGCTATTTCCTCTTTTGCTGCTCATATAAGCCTGGGATAAATTTCATCCGGGCCTGGGGATTTATCCACTTTCAAAGCTGCTAAACCACCAATACTTGCTCTCTCACTATGTTTATTTCATCTAATATTTCACACTTCTCCATCCTCATTGCAAAGTCCACATCGCCCCTCTCTTTTGTGAAAACAGATGCAAAGTATCCATAAAGAATCCTACCCAAGTCTTCCACCTCCGCGTACAGATTCCCTTTATGGACTCTGATAGGCCCCACTCTTTATCTTGTTATCATCGTGCTCTTAATGTATTTATAAAACATCTTTGGGTTTTCCCAGATTTTAATTGCCAACATTCTCTCATGCTCTCTCTTTGTTTTCATGATGTATTTTTTAATTGCACCTCTGCACCTCGAGAGTTTCTGCAGTATTGAGTTATCGGTATCTGTCATATGCTTCCATTTTTTTTCCATAACTTTCCCTGTATGTCCCCTGACATCCTGGGAGCTCTAGATTTGTTCGTCCCACCTTTGTTTTAAGGGAACATGCTTGCTCTGTCCCCTCAGGATCTCCTCCTTGAATGCCTGCCACTGCTCTGACACTGATTTACCAGCAAGTAGCCGTTCTCAGTCCACTTTGGCGAAATTCCATCTCAGCTCAGCAAAATTGGCTTTACCCCAATTGAGAACTTTTATTCCTGGTCCCCTTTGTCCTTTTCCTTAACAACACTGAACCTTACAGAGTATGATCACTCGCACCAAAATGCTCTCTCACTGATACCCCTTCTACCTGCCCCTCTTCGATCACGAGACCTAGTCCAAAACCGCCCCTCCCTTGATGGGCTTGTTATATACTGGATAAAGAAGTTCTCCTGAATGCATTTTAGGAATTCTCCACCATCTATCCCATTCACACTATCATTTTCCCAGTTAATATTCAGGTTGAAATCCTCCACTTTTACAGCTCTATAGGTTTTGCACTTCTCAGCAGTCTGCCCACATATTTGATCTTCTATCTCCCTCTAACTGCCCGGGGGTCGATAGTGCACTCCCAGGAGTGTGATCGCCCCTTTTTTGTTCTTTAATTCAACACACATGGCCTCGTTTGATGACCCCTCTAACACATCATTCCTTTTCACAGCTGCAGGATCCGTCAATAATCTCTCACAACTCAACTGAAAGCAGCCGGAATGTGCAGCTTTGAGAGGGGCTTTCTGCACCGTCAGGGCTGGAAACAGTAGAGTTTGAATGTGTACCGAACTGTCCAGAGTATTCAGCAAATATAGCAGGACTGGGAGACATTGTGCTTTGTTAATACTGAACCAGAAATGCACATTATTCAATGTTTTCATCTTTAATTAAACACATTTTCAGCTGGTTTTGAACCAGGAAATTTTCGTGTGTTAAGCAAATGTGATGACCACGACACTACGGAACCCACGCTTTGAAAGCAGACTGTAACCTGAATGCAGCAACTGAGACCGCTCGGCCATCCTGACTGCTCAATATTATGTGTGGCCACCTGCAGTTTGATTTTGAACTTTTGTGGCCTGTTACATAAAATAAATGAGGACAGCAGGCGTATCTCTGCCTGACACCGGGGAAACAGTGAGACAGATCTTGGAGCAAGGGTCTGGTTATTGAGAAACAGCAAAGAAAATATTAACTCTGGAATTACCCAAAACGACAGGGACCTCAAATGATTTGAACACACAATCTTCTGATCAGAAAGCAGACTCACTACCACTGCACCACGATACCTATGCAGTGAGCCTCAGATGTTCGTCTATATGAAGGTTCTGCAATACAAGGGGCTTTAAAATCCCCGCCCATTCCCACCGGGTGTCAGAAGCAGCGCTCACCTGCCAGTCACCGTATGTTTATTTCTTAAACTTTTGTGTTGCTTTCACAGAAAACCATCATTAATTAACCCATCACTTTCTTTTGCACAATGAAAGAAATGCTAACTGAGGGAGAGTCGATACTTTAATCAATAAAAACAGCAAATGCTGGAAATCTCAGCAGGTCAGGCAGCATTTGCCAGGAGACTAAACTCAGCTCCGATTGTTCATCCCCAGCAAGTTTAAACATAATGTTCCCACCCGGGATTAAACCGGGGATCTTTCACATATAAAGCGAACGTGATAACCGCTACACTACGGAAACCTCTGTCACAGCAGCCCCAACAGACGGGAGCTGACCAGTGAGCTCCCTCTATGCTGATCACCACTGCTTTTTAATGTGGAAGCAAGTCAGCCTCGACTTCGGGGATTATTTAAGAAGAGAGGAGGATCAGGAATGTGTTGGCTCACCTTAAACAACTTCTGTCCCACACTGAAAGTTCTCAATCCTTCTCCTCTGCTGCCCTTTACATAAATGTCACGGATCACCCAGCCACCGTGTTCACTTCCACATCCTCACAGTGGGGCCACAGAGGCTCCTACCATCTCCCCGCGATCAGTGAACTCGCCCAGTTTGTAAAATTAAACCCCGAACACGTATCCGGCAAAGGGCAGGAGAAGCAGGAGAATGTGTAAGCTCATTCTGTAACAGGTAGTAGTGGGGTTATTAACGGCGATTACAGCAATCATTAATCCTCTCACACACCTCAAAGATGTTTCTGTGATGAACTGATTGAGAATGGAAAGGGTTAATACTCGGGATCTTAACCACTCGACCAGGGAACAGCTTCGATAATTTGTATAAATATAAAAATATATATTTTTTATGGACCTGAATATCAACTTGTAGCTGCCGAGACCTCATGGCGTAACGGTGGTGCATCTAACTTTGAGCGAGAGAAATTGTTCCACAGTGACACCCATTTCATCTTTTGTTCCCTTTTAAACACGAGAAACTGAGTCAGGGGGAATAAATAGAGAAATAAAAGCACAGGGATATTGACAAGAGGAAGAGAGAAGGGGAAATATTGTCCCCACCCAGAACTAATGCAGAAACCCCTCTGCTGCGCTCGGGGTGGCCACCCGCAGCCTGGATACACTAACCTCTCAACAGCTCATTGACTGTCGGAGTGGGACCGAGCGGCGCTTCAGAAGACAGGTCGAAAAAGCAAAGTCACTGATTCGGTCTCATGTGCTTCTCTAATCAAGAGTAGCGACATACAAAAACTTGCTTTTATCATGGTTACACATTATCTTATGATTGTCAAACATTTGGTTTGTTGATCGAACAGCATGATTGTTGCTGAGTCGAGATTAAATAAAATTTGCGAGAAATTCTGGGTTCAAATCCCGGCCGGGCCCATTATTCTGCCCCGAATTTTGATATTGCGTAAAAATTCTCAGACCCAGGGAATCCTCCGAATACCACCCGGCTTTATCAATTGCTGTCTCCGCTGGGCAACCGAATACCACCATCTGCTGCAGCTTAGATATTCCTTTCTCTAGATCTTGATTACGCTTCTGTTCATCAGCAAGATGCTGATCCAGTGTCAGAACAGTCCTGGCTGCCCGAGTGCCTGAAATCACCAATTCTCTAATTCTTTACTCACTGCTGTTAGCTGCTCTCTGAGTTCTGAGACTTCCCTATCTCGAGCCTCAGCCTCTTCTCCTAATGTTTGAATCCCCAGCATGAGACACTGCAACACTAACGCTTTTCTCTTTTTATCACTTTTTAACCCAAACCCTTTAATCTTTTTTAACTGGACACCCTCCACTAAGGACTGCCGTGTCTCTCTCCATCCTCCTGTCATTGTTTCCTGTCTTATCCCATAAGTTCCCCCTTTCGACTCAATCCACTCATTAAGAAATGACTGGAGCTCAACTGGAATATCCCCTGAGCCTCCCATTACTAACTGAAGATCCCTTTAATCACGACAACTAAGAGAATGCTCACCCTCGAACTGATGTGTGGGAAACACTTATTCCAACAACTCAGCCAAATTTCTGCTTCATGTCGGGGGCTTCGAATAAGCCAACGAACTTTCGAAAATCACGTCGGGATCATCAAAATGTTGTAAACGGCTGTCTTGCTCTTTTCGCTTCGTTGCTTTCAATGTCGAATTACCCGCACACACTCCGTTGTAGTAAAGGCAGGATCGGGTCTTTTATTTAAACATTCATACTAAACAAACCAAGTATGAAAGTTACTGAGAACACTTCACAAAGGCAGCTTGCTTCGATTTCCGTGGCTGCTTGAGACACACACCTTCCGAATGTCCAGTGTCTCTGCTGTCTGTGTCTCTGCAGTCCATAAATGTCTCATCTTTATACTGAAAAAGCCTTTGAACTCTTATTCTTTGCATTTAGACAATCCTGACTAACTGCTTTCTGAATCTTTTAACAGACAGACTTAATGTTGCTTGTTTAACTTACAGATGTCATTAAATAGGAACAAGGTTACACTCAAATATTTAACATACAGACATCATCAAATCGTTTAGTACTGAGTTTCCATTATTCCCACCGTAACAAGGTACTCACATATTTAACATCCAGACAATGACCAGTTACTCATCTCACTGGCTGAAGGCACCACATTGTCTCATAGTCTCTTTACCATCCAAACTTCAATCTTCCTGTGATTAATCCAAACTTCAGACTGCATGCTGAAGCAAAGAGTTCAGCAATGCGGGACTGTGCTAATACAGAGCACAGGATTTGACAACTAGACTTGTAGATCAAGCATCAATGACAAAGGCAACAAAACTTCCCACCAGCACCAGCTGTCTCTCACTTGTTTGTCCCAAATTTTTAGCAGCTGCGACAGCAAGCATTCAGTTTCCACCGAGATTTAAACTCAGATCGCTGGATTCATGTCCAGAGTGCTCAACATTACACCATGGAACCAACGATGCCAAATTCTTTGAAACATTTCTCAAAAACAAGATCATCTCCAACATTACACTTTGGCTCGGCCTTTTCTCATCCACACCGTTAGTTTCCCCACTTTACGCTCTGCCAATTTTCGGCGCAGAGCAATTCACACAGATACCGTCGAGGCTATGGGTTCTCAAGTAGCTGTTTCTGTTTCACACTGTTCATCACAGCTTGTACTTCAGTCTTGCCAGGTAAAAAGTGTGTTGGCATTGCAATGCATTAATGTTAAATATTTGGCATGATAAGAAAATGCAACGTTTTGTTGAGTGCAAAACATGCAGTGCCTGCATTTCAAAAAGTGTTGCTTTTATTCATCCAGCTGAATGCATATTGCACAGATAATCTCAGCACACATTGTGCAGGTAAATGCAGCAACAAACTGATTTCTCCTCCGCTGATTTGTAACAGTTAACTGACGGTTGAGCACACGATTTGACAACTAGACTTGTAGATCAAGCATCAATGATAAAGGCAACAAAACTGCCCACCAGCACCAGGTGTCTTTCACTTGTTTGTCCAAAATTATTAAATTATTGACTTTCATTCAGTTAGCATTTCTTTAATTATGCAAATGAAGATCATCGATTAATTAATGATGTTTTCCAGTGAATGCAGGATAACCTTGAACAAAAAGCCCCAACGCGGGGCTCGAACCAGTGACCCTAAGATTAAGAGTTTCATGCTCTCCCAATTGATCGAGCGGGGCTTCTGCCAAATGCGGGTTTTTGTCGCTGATTGCAGCCAGGCGCCTGTTGGCTCCGCCCCAGATGTTTAAACTTGCTGTCGAGGAACTGCCAGGATCTTCTTGAATGGTGGACCAGGCTCGAGGGGCCGAATGGCCTACTCTGGCTCCGAATCCTTACATGTTTATCATCTCATGACTTTTCACAGGAGAACAAACTTGCCCCTGAGCATGCATGAGGAGAAAGCTCCAGAAAATATTCCCACCCGGTGAGCTTTCGCGTGTGAGGCGAACGTGTTAACCGCTACACTGCGGAAACATCTCCACTTTCAGCACCAGGTAAGACGGAAATGTTAAGTGAGCAGGTGAACTGCAGAATGCCACTTTTGAAGAGTTGGTCGAGGTGTCAAACAATGAGTTTCACTTTATGATTGAAAGCAGAAAGTATCAGACATTGGATTTGAACCCACTCCTCCACATGCAATTGCAATCCAAACACAGCACCTTCGACTGCTCAGCCATCCTGACTAGGTGCTACTGTGTTTGGCCCCTTGCAGGTTGATTTAGAACTTTTGTGTCCTGTCACATGAAATAAATGAGGGCAGCAGGCGTATCTCTGCCTGACACCGGGGAAACAGTGAGACAGATCTTGGATCAAGGGTCTGGTTATTAAGACACAGTAAAGAAAATATTGATTCCGGAATGATCCCAAAGGTCAGGAACCCTGACATGATTTCGATAGCAATGTCCTCATCTCGAGTGAGATGTGTTACCGTTGCACCACTAGCTGTACACGACGAATATGAGATGTTTATCTATATGAACGCTCCTTAAATTAAGGGCTTTAAAATCCCTGCCCATTTCCACTCGGAGTCAGAAGCAGCGCTCACTTGCCAGTCACCGTCCGTTTTTTTGTTGAACTTTTGTTTTTATTTCACGGGAAAGCATCATTACATAACCCAATGTCATCTTTTGCACAATGAAAGAAATGCTGACTGAGGGACAGTCGATACTTCAATCATTTCTTCTGTGTTTTGCATGTTAACTGTTAAACCAGATCCCATTTTACACAATTTTTGTCGGGGATTGTTTCAAAATCTTCATTGCTGATGACACCAGGAATCTGGGGCAACTTTTGTCAAATTTAACAGCACCGGTTAATCCGACCATGCACAGAAAATAGAATCAGTAGTGAAGATAAAATCCCACGGTACTCATTTTCAGATTCAACATCGTAGGATTTCAAATAAAATGAAAGAATTTTACAGTGAAAAGATTTGGAAGTTATACTTGTATTTGTGTCTTTAATGAAATTTTGTGGCGTCTGACTCCCGTTCATGCCACTGCTGAATAAGAAAGGAGGGTCTGACGTTGACCAGACTGCACTGCCCCTGATATTTGTGAGCTCATCCTTTATATTCAGTGGTTTCTCGCCCTTTGATGGGCTGCAGTGTAGCGGATATCACGTTGGCCTCACACGCGAAAGGTCCCCAGTGGATCCGTTTTCTCTCACTCAAAGTTATCTATTTATTGAAGTGATATTTAGAGCAATTCAGGAATAAGGGAGCCCTTTTGCCGGGAGAATAAATAGCAAATAAAAACAGCAATTGCTGGAAATCTCAGCAGGTCAGGCAGCATTTGTCAGGAAACTAAACTCGCTTCGGAGTGTTGCACTATAGCAACTTTAAACATAATGTTTCCGCCCGGGATTGAACCAGGGATCTTTCACGCGTAAAGCAAACATGATAACCACTACACTACGAAAACCTCTGGCACAGCGGCCCCAACAGAGGGGAGCTGACCAGTGAGCTCCCTCTGTGCTGATCGGGAATGTGTTGGCTCACCTGAAACAACTTCTGTCCCACACTGAAAGCTCTCAATCCTTCTCCAACGCTGCCCTTTACAGAAATGTCACGGATCACCCAGCCACCGTGTTCACTTCCACATCCTCACAGTGGGGCCACAGAGGCTCCTACCATCTCCCCGCGATCAGCGAACTCAAAATTAAACCCGGAACACGTGTCCAGCAACGGGCAGGAGAAACAAGAGAATCTGTAAGTTCGGTCCGTAACAGAAAGTAATGGGGATATTCATGGTGATTACAGCAATTACTAATCGTCTCACAGACCTCATTTATATTTATTTGACGAATTGATCGAGTATCGTTCCCAGGTTAGTGCGCCGGATCTTAACCCCTCGACCACCAGGGAACAGCTACGATACATGTAGATATATTTATATATATTTATATATGACCATGAATATCAACGGCTAGCTGCCGAGACCTCAGGGCGCAACGGTAGCACGTCTAAATTTAAGTGAGAGAAATTATTTTCGAGAGTGAAACCCATTTCATCGTTTGTTTCCTTTTAAACACTAGAAACTGAGACGAGGAATAAACAGAGAAATCAAAGCACAACGTTATAGACAAGAGGAAGAGAGAAGGGGAAAGATACTGTCCCCACCCAGAACTAATGCAGAAACCCCTCTGCTGCGCTCGGGGTGGCCACCCACAGCCTGGATACACTAACGTCCCAACAGCTCATTGCCTGTCGGAGTGGGACCGTGCGGCACTTCAGAAGAAGGTCGAAAAAGCAAAGTCACTGATTCGGTCTCATGTGCTCCGGCTACAAAGAATAGATACACACAATAACATGCTTTTATAATGGTTACACATTATCGCCATTCTTGTCAAGCAGTCGTTTCTTTGGTCCAGGGGTATGATTCTCACTTCAGGGTTGTTAATGGCAATTTGCGAGAGATTCCACGTTTAAATACCGAATGAGCCCTTTCAATTTGCATGGAACTTATGCAAACAAGTGTTATTTATGTAAACCTGTAAATACCTTGTTTAACCACCAGAGGGCTCATCCCCTGGAGTCCCAAGAGATCCCACAATCACTTGGGAGCACTTGTACTTAAGGAGGCCTCACAGGCTGGAGAAGCACTCTGGAGACCTGCAAGAAAAGACTACAGTCACAAATTACTTTGAGCTCACAGTATCTGCTCAGACTCTTTATTCGTGCACTACAACTGGCGATGAGATACAGATGACGAACCCCACCGCAACGATGCAGAGACCAATGGGCATCGTGGAGAAATTTTCGGAGGGAGATGATTGGGAAACCTTAGTGGAGCGACTCGACCAATACTTCATAGCCAGCGAGCTGGAAGGAGAAGCGAATGCTGCCAAAGGAAGGGCGATTCACCTCACTGTTTGCGGGGCACCATCTTGTGGCCTCATACAAAAGCTGCTTGCTCCAGCGAAATGCACAGAGAAATCGTATGTTGATTTGTGCACACTGGTCCGGAGGCATCTTAACCTGAAGGAAAGCGTTCTGATGGCGAGGTTCCGGTTCTACATGTGCAAAAGGTCTGAAGGCCAGGAAGTGGTGAGCTATGTCGTCGAGCAAAGACACCTTGCAGGCATTTGGAATTTGAAGGACATTTGGAGCACATGGTCAGGGACTTCGTTGTACTTGGCATTGGCCATGAAGTAATACTTCGTAAACTAATTTTGACAGTCGAGACCCCAACCTTGAGTAAAGCCATAGCGATAGCCCAAGCGTTCATCGCCATCAGTGACAATACCAAACAAATCTCTCAGCACACGAGTGCTGTACAAGTACTGTGAACAAAGTAATGTTGTTTTCAAATCGTTACGTACAGGGCAGGCCTCACATGCCTGTAGCTGTACGTCTGCAGATGTCTCAGAGCCCACCATCAAGGGTGATGAATGCTATGCCATTAACACTTTGTTGGCGCTTTGTTGGTGATCATCGTTTCCATTCATGCCGCTTCAAAGGATACGTTTGCAAGGGCTGTGGAACAATGGGACACCTGCAACGAATGTGCAGGCAAGCTGAAAACCCTGCTAATCCTGCAAACCACTATGTTGCAGAGGAGGGCAGATCCACGGCAGATCACAACGAACCAGAGCATCAGACCGAGGAACTGGAGGTATATGGGGTGCATACATTTACCACAAAGTGCCCCCGATAATGCTGAAGGTTGAATTAAATGGACTCCCAGTGTCAATGGAACAAGACATGGGCGCGAGCCAGTCCATTATGAGCAGAAAGACTTGATAAATTGTGGTGCAGCAAGGCCTCAAGGCCAGTCCTGACTCCCATTCGCACTAAACTGAGAACTTACACAAATGAACTGATTCCCGTAATCGGCAGTGCTACTGTAAAGGTCTCCTACGATGGAGCGATACACAAGTTACCACTCTGGGTGGTACCGGGCGATGGCCCCACGCTGCTCGGCAGGAGCTGGCTGGGGAATATACGCTGGAACTGGAACAACATCCGTGTGCTCTCGCCCGTCGACAACATTTCGTCTGCCCAGGTCTTAAACAAATTTCCCTCCTTGTTCGAACCAGGCATCGTGAAGTTCCAAGCAGCAAAAGTGCAGATCCACCTAATTCCCGGGGCGCGACCTATCCATCACAAAGCGAGAGCAGTACCGTACATGATGAGAGAGAGGGTGGAGATCGAGCTGGACAGGCTGCAACGAGAGGGCATCATTTTGCTGATCATATTCAACGAGCGGACCAGTCCGATTGTTCCAGTCCTCAAGGGAGAGGGCACCGTCAGATTCTGTGGCGATTACAAAATAACTATCAAATGTTTCTCCCTTCAGGATCAATGCCCACGACCAAAGGCAGACAACCTTTTTGCCACGGTGGTGGAGGAAAGATGTTCACGAAGCTGGACTTGACCTCGGCCTACATGACGCAGGAGCTGGAGGAATCATCGAAGGGCCTCACCTGCATGAACACGCACAAAGGTCTCTTCATTCACAACAGATGCCCATTTGGGATTCGATCAGCTGCGGCAATATTCCAGAGAAACATGGAAAGCTTACTGAATTCGGTCCCGCACACCGTGGTCTTCCAGGACAACATCTTGGTTACAGGTCGGAACACAGATGAACATCTGCAGAACCTGGAGGAGGTTCTTAGTCGGCTTAATCGCGTGGGGCAAATGTTAAAATGCTCAAAGTGCGTTGTCCTGGCGCCCGAAGTGGAGTTCCTGTGGAGAAGAATTGCGGCGGACGGCATCAGGCCCACCGATTCGTAGATGGAGGCAATCGACAACGCACCAAGGCCACAGAACGTGACGGAGCTGCGGTCGTTTCTAGGACACCTGAACTACTTTCGAATCTTCTTACCGGGCCTCAGAACACTGTTCGAACCACTGCACGCTTTATTGCATAAAGAAAACGAATGGGTATGGGGTAAAAGCCAAGAAAATGCCGTTGTAAAAGCTAGAAAACTGTTATACTCAACCAACTTGCTTGTGCTGTATGATGCATGTAAGCCTTTCGTGCTAACATGTGATGCGTTGTCATACGATGTTGAGTGTGTATTGCATCAAGCTCATGAATCTGGGAAATTGCAACTGGTTATTTATACATCCAGGAGTCTGTCTAAGGCTGAGAGGGCCTACAGCATGATCGAAAAAGAAGTGTTAGCATGTGTTTATGGAGTAAAAAAAAATGCATCAATATCTGTTTGGGCTCAAATTTGAATTGGAAACTGACCATAAGCCACTTATATCCCTCTTTTCTGAAAGTAAGGGGATAAATATAGATGCATCGGCCCGCATCCAGAGATGGGCGCCCACATTGTCCGCATACAACTACGCCATCCGCCACAGACCAGACACAGAAAAATGTGCCGATGCTCTCAGTAGGCTGCCATTGCCCACCACAGGGGTGGAGATGGCACAGCCCCCAGATTTAGTCATGGTAATGGAAGCATTCGAGAGTGAGCAATCACCTGTTACCGCCCGACAGATTAGAACCTCGATGAGCCCGGATCCCTCATTGTCCTTCGTACAAAACGGTGTGCTCCACGGGAGTTGGTCTAGTGTTCCGTTAGAGATGCAGGAAGAAATAAAGCCGCACCAGCGGCGCAGAGATAAAATGTCCATACAGGCAGATTGTATCAAGTAGTGGTGCCAAAAAAGGGCAGGGACACTTTCATTAGTGATCTCCACAGTACCCACCCAGGCATTGTAATGATGAAAGCGATAGCCAGATCCCACATGTGGTGGCCCGGTATCGATGCGGACTTCGAGTCCTGCGTTCACAGATGTAATACATGCTGGCAGTTAAGCAATGTACCCAGGGAGGCGCTGCTAAGTTTTTGGTCTTGGCCCTCCAAACCGTGGTCTAGGGCACACGTTGACTATGCAGGCCCGTTCTTGGGTAAAATGTTCCTTGTGGTTGTAGATGTGTACTCCAAGTGGATTGAATGTGAGATGATGTCCGCTGTCACCACTGAAAGCTTGCGGATCATGTTTGCCACGCACGGCCGTTCTTGTCAGTGACAATGGGCTGTGCTTCACCAGTGCTGAGTTCAAAGAGTTCATGACACGCAATGGGATCAAACATGTCACATCTGCCCCGGTAAAACCAACGTCCAATGGTCAGACAGAGAGAGCAGTGCAGCAATCAAGCAGAGCTTGAAGAGGGTAACTGAGGGCTCACTGCAGAGTCACCTATCCCGAGTCCTGCTTAGTTACCACACATGACCCCACTCGCTCACTGGGGTTCCCTCCGCGGAACTGCTCATGAAAAGGGCACTTAAGACAAGGCTCTCATTAGTCCACCCTGATCGATAAAACAGGTAGAGAGTAGGCGGCTTCAAGAGAATACATATCATGATCAAGCAAATGTGTCACACGAAATCGAGATGAATGATCCTGTATTTATGTTGAACTATGGACAAGGTCCCAAGTGGCTTCCTAGCACAGTCGTGGCCAAAGAGGGGAGTAGGGTGTTCCTGGTCAAACTTTCATATGGACTCACCTGCAGGAAACACTTGGACCAAACCAAACTCAGATTCATGGACTATCCAGAACTATCCACAATAGACTCTACCTTTTTCACTCCTCCAACACACACACAAGTGGCAATCAACCCAGCGGTTGACCACGAAGCAGAACCCATCACCCGCAGCAGCCCAGCAGGACTCACCACGCCCAGCAGGCCAGCGAGGGCCCAACAAATGACTCACCAAAACCAACATTTGCACCGAGAAGTTCAACCAGGGAAAGGAAGGCCACAGATTGACTCAAATTGTAAATAGTTACAATACTGACTTTGGGGACGCTGGGGGGAGCGGTGCCGGGGGAGTGTTGTTACATATATAAACCTGTAAATACCTTGTTTAACCATCAGAGGGCTCATCCACTGGAGTCCCAAGGGATCCCACAATCCATCAGGAGGCCTCACAGGTTGGCGAGACACACTGGAGACTTGTAATAAAGGAAGACGGTCACACCTTACTTTCAGTTTGCAGTATCTGGTCAGATTCTTTATTCAAGACATAACACTCTGTATTCAGGAGGCTGGTTTAAAATGTTTATTGCTCATGTGACAAGGAATCTGGGGCGACTTTTGTTCAATTTATTTCACGGCAATAATAGTCTCAAAAACCACCTTCCGCCCGGGATCCTTTCGCGTGTGAAGCGAACGTGATAACAACGACGCTACGGAAACACTGCGGAGAAAATGATGTTGGGAACATAACCAGATGTTTAAACTTGCTGTTGAGGAACTGCGAGCATCTTCTTCAATAGTGGACCAGGCTTGTGGGGCCGAATGGCCTACTCAGGCCCCTAATCCTTCCATGCTTATGATCTTATGACCTTTCACAGGAGAACAAACTCGCCCCTGAGCATGCATGAGGAGAAAGCTACAGAAAATATTCCCGCCCAGTGAGCTTTCACTTGTGTGGCGAACGTGTTAACCGCTACACTGCGGAAACATCTTCACTTTCAGCACCAGGTCAGACGGAAATGTGAAGTGAGCAGGTGAACTGCTGAATCCCAGTTTTTAGGAGTTAGTCGTGGTGTCAAACAATGAGTTTCACTTAATGATTAAAAATAAGAAATGTCAGATTCAAATCCACATCTCCAGAGGAGACTGCGAACAGAACACAGCACCTTAGACCGCGCGGCCATCCTGACGATTCAGTGCTGGGTGTGGCCACCTCCAGGGTGATTTTGAACTGTTGTGTCCTGTCACATGAAATAAATGAGGGCAGCAGGCATATCTCTGTCTGACACCGGGGAAACAGTGAGACAGACATTGGAGCAAGGGTCTGGTTATTGCCAAACAGCAAAGAAAATATTAATTCTGGAAGAACAATTTCCAAAAATATAGTGACCACGACGTGATTTGGACACGCAACCTTCTGATCTGGAGTCAGAGACGCTACCATTGCGCCACGAGGTCTACACAGAAAGTGTGGGATGTTCGTCTATATGAAGGTTTCACAATACAAGTGGCTTTAAAATCCCTGCCCATTCCCACCAGGTGTCAGAAGCAACACTCACCTGCCAGTCACCGTATGTTTTTTTCTGAAACATTTGTGTTGCTTTCACGGGAAAGTATCATTAATTAACCCCTCACCTTTTTTTGCACAATGAAAGAAATGCTCACTGAGGGACAGTCCATACTTCAATCATTTGTCCTGTGCTTTGGGGAGCGGGCAGGGAAGTGGACCTGAGTCCATGATCGCATCGGCCATGATCGTATTAAATGGCGGAGCAGGCTCGAGGGGCGTATGGCCGACTCCTGCTCCTATTTCTTATGTTCTTATGTTCTTATGCATGTTGACCCATTTTACACACTGTATTTTAGGAGTCTGGTTCAAAACCTTCATTGCCGATAACACCAGGAATCTGGGGAAACTTTTGTCAAATTTAACAGCACCGGTTAATCCTACCGTGCACAGAAAATAGAATCAGTAGTGATGATAGAATCCCATGGTGCACATTTTCAGATTCAATGCAGTAGGATTTCAAATAAAGTGAAAGAATTTTACAGTGAAAAGATTTGGAAGTGTTACTTGTATTTATGTCTTTAATAAAACTTTGTGGCGTCTGACTCCCGTTCATGCCACTGCTGAATAAGAAAGGAGGGTTTGACGTTGACCAGACTGCACTGCCCCTGATATTTGTCAGCTCATCCTTTATATTCAGTGGTTTCTCGCCCTTTGATGGGCTGCAGTGTAGCGGATATCACGTTGTCCTCACACGCGAAAGGTCCCCGGTGGATCCGTTTTCTCTCACTGAAAGTTATCTATTTATTGAAGTGAAATAAAGAGCAATTAAGGAATAAGGGAGCCCTTTTGCCAGGAGAATAAATAGCAAATAAAAACAGCAAATGCTGGAAATCTCAGCAGGTCAGGCAGCATTTGCCAGGAGAATAAACTCGCCTCCGATTGTTCATCCACAGCAAGTTTAAACATAAAGTTCGTGGCCAGGATTGAACCAGGGACCTGTCACATGTAAAGAAAACATGATAACCTCTGCACTGCAGAAACCTCTGGCACAGCAGCCCCAACAAAGGGGAGCTGACCAGTGAGCTCCCTCTGTGATGATCGGGAATGTGTTGGCTCACGTTAAACAACTTCTGTCCCACACTGAAAGTTCTCAATCCTTCTCCTCCGCTGCCCTTTACAGAAATGTCACGGATCACCCAGCCACCGTGTTCACTTCCACATCCTCACAGTTGGGCCACAGAGGCTCCTACCGTCTCCCCGCGATCAGTGAACTCACCCAGTTGACAAAATTAAACCCCGAACACGTGCCCGGCAAAGGGCAGGTGAAGCCAGATAGTCTGTAAGCTCGGTCTATCACAGAAAGTATTGGTATTCATAGTGATTACAGCAATTATTAATTGTCTCACAGTCCTCAATTATTTTAATGCAATGAACTGATCGAAGATCGAAACCAGATTAGTTCACCGGATCTTAACCCCGCGACCACCAGCGAACGGTTATGATACATGCAGATATATTTATATATATTTATATATGAACCTGAATATCAATGGCTAGCTACCTAGACCTCATGGTGCAACGGTAGTGCGTTTAACTTTGAGTGAGAGAAGTTGTTCCACAGAAACACCAATTTCATCTTTTGTTCACTTTTAAACACTAGAAACTGAGACAGGGGGAATAAATAGGGAAATAAAAGCACAGGGATGCAGACAAGAGGAAGAGAGAAGGGGAAAGATACTGTCCCCACCCAGAACTAATGCAGAAACCCCTCTGCTGCGCTCGGGGTGGCCACCCACAGCCTGGATACACTAACGGGAGAACACCAGCGGCAGGTCGGGGCCATAAAAGCAACGGCGAGCGGCCCTGGGAACAGCTTGGAGGTCCCGGGAGACTACTCCAGGGAGCAGCGCGAGCTGGTGCAGGAGGGCGGCGGCAGCGAAGAGAGATGTCATCAAGGTCCAGGTCCGTGATTGGAGCGTGGGCAGATGCAGCAGGAGCGGCGAGATCGGGGCGAAGGAGTGGTGAGAGACTGTAGAGGGATGTGATCCGGGCCCAGGGGAGGCATGAGTTCAGGGTCAGGGGCACAGGGGCAGCACGGGCCAGCCCACACTGCGATATGTGTGTGCACTAGGTCCGTGCAGCAGAGCTGGTCTCCAGTTGTCTTGGTTAACCCTTGCCACTGGACCAAGACCTCGCTCTGTCAAGCCCGTGTGATGGCTGGGATGCAACGGCCACCACACATTAAAAAAATCCATGCACAGTCATCTTCCACCCTTCGGGATGTAGTTTGGATCTTTCATTTAAACACCTGTGAACTCATCCTTTTTCGGCGTGGAAGCAAGTCATACTCGTTTCGTGGGACCGCCGATGATGATGATGATGACGGATACATTAACGTCCCAACAGCTCATTGACTGCAGGAGTGGGACCGTGTGGCACTTCAGAAGACATGTCGAAAAGGCAAAGTCACTGATTCCATCTCATGTGCTCCTCCAATCAAGAATAGCAACACACACTAAAAATGCTTCAATAATGGTTACATCTTATCTCCACATTTGCTAAACAGTTGGCTTGTTGGTTTATGAGCATGCTTGTAGCTTTGGGGTTCTTAATTGAAATTTGCGAGTGTTTCTGGGTTCAAATCCCGCATGAACCTTCAATTTGCCGCAAATTTTGAATTTGCGTCAAACTTTTGCAAAGAAGGACATGCATTTCTGCAGTGCCTGTCAGGAACTCATGACGCCCCAAAGCGCTTTACAGCTATGGAGTTACCTTTGAAGTGTTGCCATGTGAGGAAAGATGTACCCAAATCACCCCACACGAACCTCAACTCTTTGCGAAGGAGTTCATAGAATCATTGAAGTTTACAGCACAGAAGGAGGCCATTTCGGCCCATCATGTCCGCGCCGGCCAACAAGAGACTATCCAGCCTAATCCCAATTTCCAGCTCTAGGTCCATAAGCCTGCAGGTTACGGCACTTCAGGTGCACATCCAAGCACTTTTTAAATGTGGTGAGGGTTCTGCCTCTACCACCCTTTCAGGCAGTGAGTTCCAGACCCCCACCACCCTCTGCGTGAAGAAATTTCTTCTCTAAATTTTCTACCAATTACTTTAAATTTATGCCTCCTTATTGTTGACCCCCTCTGCTAAGGGAAATAGGCCCTTTCTATCCACTATATCTAGGCCCCTCATAATTTTATACACCTCAGTGAGGCCTCCTCTCAGCCTCCTCTGTTCCAGGGAAAACAAACCCAGCCTATCGAATCTGTCCTCATCGATAGGATTCTCCACTCCCGGCAACATCCTCGTAAATCTCCTCTGTGCCCTCTTCAGTGCAATCACGTACTTCCTGTAATACAGCGAAGAGAACTGCACGCAATACTCCAGCTGTGGCCTAACCAGTGTTTTATACAGTACAAGTATAAATCCCCACCCCATCTCTTGTAATCTATGCCTCGGCTAATAAAGGCAAGCATTCCATATTCCTTCTTAACCACCTTATCTACCTGGCCTGCTACTTTCAGGGATCTGTGGACATGCACTCCCTGGATTCTGTGAGGACCCAGCTGATTGGAAAACTGCAAATATAACGCCCCTATTTAAAAAAGGAGGCAGACAAAAAGCAGGAAGCTATAGACCAGTTACTCTAACACCTGTGGTTGGGAAAATGTTGGAGTCCATTATTAAAGAAGCAGTAGAAGGACAGTTGGAAAAAATAATTCAATCAGACAGAGTCAGCAGGGATTTATGAAGGGAAGTCATGTTTGACAAATTTGCTGGAATTCTTTGAGGATGTAATGAACAGGTTGGATAAAGATAAACCCGTGGATGTGATGTATTTTGACTTCTAGAAGGCATTTTCCTAATAGCTTTGGACCATCCCCAGCAACGATCCACAAATGTAACCTGTGCATCGCGCTGCCATGGGACACCTGGACATCCACGCTGCCAACGACCGGGATGTATCGTTTGTGTAGGTCAGCAGTTTCACTTCGATCAGGATCATTTTAGGTCGTTCGATTGGATTGTCCCAGAGTTTCTCAAAGGCTGCCTGATTCATCAGTGACTGGCTCACCCCTGTGTCCACCTCCATCGTGACTGGAACATAGTTGACTTCAACTTCCATTTTCAACGGGGAACTCACGGTTGGGCAGGTGAACACTCCGTACACCTCATCGTCGCTGGACTCCGGATGATCAGCCTACTCTTCATCGACTCGGTGAGTACAATTTCTCTTGCATATTCGCTGGAGGTGGCCCTTCATGTTACAGCCTTTGCAAGTATAGTCTTTATTGCGGCACTGGTGGGCCCTGTGATTTCCTGCACACGCCAGCATGGGGTTGGCCGGTTGGCCCCATGTGGCGGACTCAGGATTCTGGGACTCGGGGTTCTGTTCTCTCTTTCCTGAGAGAGACTGCTAGCAGCAGCCCTGCCTCTAAAAGGCACCTTTCGGTTCACAGTACTTCCTGGGTTAGAGTCCTGGCGGTGAGACATCCACTTGGAATCGCAGGCCGAGATCATGAACGCCTGGCTCACGTTAATTGTCTTCTGCAGGGTGACAATGGTGTCCGCAGAGAGCAATTTGTGGAGAAGGCCCTCGTGACCGATTCCAAGAACAAAGATGTCCCTTCGTGCTTCGGTGAGGTGATTGCTAAAATCACGTGTTACAGCCAATCGTCTGCAGCATATTTTGCAATTTCTTGGCCTTCGGATCCACCGGTGGGGAGAGAACCGGTGTATGGCTGTGAGGATGCTCTCTATCGGTTTGAGCTGTTCCTGTATCAGCGTTACGAGCTCCAGATATGTTATTGTCTTCTCTGGGACTAGCAGGTCCCTGACAAGGCCATAGATGGTGGGCCCAAAACTGCTGAGCAGGATAGCTCTGCACTTATCAGCCAGCGAGGTCGGGTCGTCTCCCCCCACGTCATTCGCAATAAAGAAGTGTTCGAGCCTTTCCACAAAGGCCTCCCAATCTTCCGCATCGGCGAAATGTTGGAACGTGCCAAGGTTAGCCATTGTCACATGGAAATTCGTTTTCTCGTCACCAGTTATTGTGTCTGTAAGCACTCTCGTAATGACTCCACGAGGTAAGCTATTGTACTTGAACTGTGGTGACCTTGGTCCACTTATTGCAGCTCCTGAGTGAGGGTACAGTACTGTGAGCTCCCTTTTATACCTGGTTACCTGTCGTGTAAAGGTGACCCCGAGGTCTCCACCAGTTGCACCCTCTGGTGGTACAAGCATCGTGTGTGTACAGTGTGTAGATACATCCAGTGGTCTTATGTAACTGTACATTGAGTGTACAGGGTGTATACTTATTTTATACATACACAACAAAGATCATCGGTTAATTAATGGTGTTTTCCCGTGAAAGCAGGATAAAATTTATCGATGATTTAATTTCTGCATTTCGAAAGACATGGGTTAATCACGGATAGTCAGCATGGATTTGTTCAGGGAAGGTTTAGTCTGACTCACTTGATTGAATTTTTTGAGGAGGTAACCAAGTGGATTGATGAGGGTAGTGCGTATGATGTAGTGTTTCAGGATTTTAGCAAAGCTTTCGCCAAGTTCCCACCTGGAAGACTGGTCACGAAAGTAAAAGCCCATGGGATCCAGGGCAATGTGGCAAGTAGGATCCAAAATTGGCTCAGAGGCAGGAAGCAAAGGGTAATGTTTGATGGGAGTGTTTGGGACTGGAAGGATGGTTCTAGTGGGGTTCCACAGGGCTCAGTGCTAGTTCCCTGGCTTTTAGTGGCAACATCAATGATCTAAACTTAAATATAGGAGGACTGATTAAAACGTTTTCAGGTGATTCTAATTTAATCCAGATAAGTGTGAGGCTGTGCATTTGGGGAGGGCAAACAAGGAAAGAAACACACATTAAATGGTCCGACATTGAGAAGTGTGGAAGAACAAAGGGACAAGGATCCCTGAAGGTAGCAGGCCAGTTGGATAAGGTGGGTAAGAAGACACACGGAATGCTTAGCTTTATTGGCTGAGGCATGGGATAGAAGAGCAGGTTGGTTATGCTTGAAATGTATAAAACACTGGTTCGGCCACAGCTGGAGTATTGCATGTAGTTCTGGTCACCGTATTACAGGAATTACGTGATTGTATGAGAGGGTACAGAGGAGATTTACGAGGATGTTGCCAGGCGTGGAAAATCTTAGCTATGAGGACAGATTGGATCGGCTGGGTTTGTTTTCATTGGAACAGAGGAGGCTGAGGGGAGACAACATTGAGATGTATAAAATTATGAGGGGCCTAGATAGAGTGAATAGCAGAGGGGTCAACAACCAGGGGGCATATATTTAAAGTAATTGGTAGAAGGTTTAAAGAGGATTTGAAGGTAAAATTCTTCATGCAGAGGTTTGTGGGGGTCAGGAACTCGCTGCCTGAAAGAATGGCGGAGGCAGATACCACATGTAAAAATTATTTGGATGTGCACCTGAAGTGCCGTAATCTGCAGGGTTATGGACCCAGAGCTGGAAAGTGGGATGAAGCTGGATCGCCTCTTGTTGGCCGGGGTGGAAGTGATGGGCCAAAATGGCCTCCTTCTATGGTGCAAACTTCTATCATTCTATAATTCTATGAAAAATTTAAATGTCCAAAGTGGGTGTCGAAACCACGACCCTGAGATTAAAAGTCTTATATTCCACCGACGGAGCTCGCCAGGCTTCTGCCAAACATACCGTTCTCTCACTGATAGCAGACAGGCGCCTGTTGGCTCCGCCCCAGATGTTTAAACTTGCTGTCGAGGAACTGCCAGAATCTTCTTGAATGGTGGACCAGGCTCGAGGGGCCGAATGGCGTACTCCGGCCCCTAATTCGTACATCTTATGAACTTTTCACAGGAGAACCAACTTGCCCCTGAGCATGCATGAGGAGAAAGCTATAGAAAATATTCCCGCACGGTGAGCTTTCGCGTGTGAGGCGAATGTGTTAACCGCGACACTGCGAAACATCTCCACTTTCAGCACCAGGTCAGACGGAAATGTTAAGCGAGCAGGTGAACTGCTGAATCCCAGTTTTAAGGAGTTGGTCGTGGTGTCAAACAATGAGTTTCACTTAATGATTAAAAATAAGAAATGTCAGAAGTTGGATTCAAACTCACACCTCCAGAGAAAACTGCGATCTAATCACAGCACCTTAGACCGCTCGGCGGTGTGTGTGGCCACCTGCAAGTTGATTTTGAACTTGTGTGTCGTGTCACATGAATTAAATGAGGGCAGCAGGCGTATCTCTGCCTGACACCGGGAAACAATGAGACAGACCTTGGAACAAGGGTCTGGTGATTGCCAAACAGCAAAGAAAATATTAACTCTGAAAGAACAGTGACCCCGACGTGATTTGAACACGCAACCTTCTGATCTGGAGTCAGACACGCTACCGTTGCGCCACGAGGCCTACACAATGTGTTTGAGATGTTCCTCTTTATGAAGCTTTCACAATTCAAGGGGCTTTAAATTCCCCGCCCATTCCCACCAGGTGTCAGAAGCAACGCTCACCTGCCAGTCACCGTATGTTTTTTTCTTAAACGTTTGTGTTGCGTTCATGGAAAAGCATCATTAATTAACCCGTCACCTTCTTTTGCACAATGAAAGAAATGCTAACTGAGGGATAGTCGATACTTCAATCATTTGTCCTGTGCTTTGGGGAGCGGGCAGGGAAGTGGACCTGAGTCCATGATCGCATCGACCATGATCGTATTAAATGATGGAGCAGACTCGAGGGGCGTATGACCGACTCCTGCTCCTATTTCTTTTGTTCTTATGTTCTTCAGCATGTTAACCCATTTTACACACTGTATTGCCGATGTCACCAGCAATCCGGGGCAACTTTTGTCAAATTTAACAGCTTCGGTTATTCCTTCCGTGCACAGAAAATAGAATCAGTGGTGAAGATAAAATCCCACGGTGCTCATTTTCAGATTCAACGCAGTAGGATTTCAAATAAAGTGAAAGAATGTTACAGTGAAAAGATTTGGAAGTGTTACTTGTATTTGTATCTTTAATTAAACTTTGTGGCGTCTGACTCCCGTTCATGCCATTGCTGAATAAGAAAGGAGGGTTTGACGTTGACCAGACTGCACTGCCCCTGATATTTGTGAGCTCATCCTTTATATTCAGTGGTTTCTCGCCCTTTGATGGGCTGCAGTGTGGCGGATATCACGTTGGCCTCACATGCGAAAGGTCCCCGGTGGATCCGTTTTCTCTCACTGAAAGTTAACTATTTATTGGTTAAATAAAGATCAATTCAGGAATAAGGGAGCCCTTTAACCAGGAGAATAAATAGCAAATAACGACAGCAAATGCTGGAAATCTCAGCAGGTCAGGCAGCATTTTCCAGGAGACTAAACTCTCCTCCGATTGTTCCATTATAGCAAGTTTAAACATCATGTTTTTACCCAGAATCAAACCGGGTACTTTTCACGTGTAAAACAAATGTGATAACCACGACACTACAGAAACCTCTGGCACAGCAGCCGCAACAGAGCGGAGCTGACCAGTGTGCTCCCTCTGTGCTGATCGGGAATGTGTTGGCTCACCTCAAACAACTTCTGTCCCACACTGAAAGTTCTCAATCCTTCTCCTCTGCTGCCCTTTACAGAAATGTCACGGATCACCCAGCCACCGTGTTCACTTCCACATCCTCACAGTGGGGTCACAGAGGCTCCTACCATCTCCCCGCGATCAGCGAACTCACCCAATTTGTAAAATTAAACCCCGAACACGTGCCCGGCAAAGGGCAGGAGAAGCCAGATAGTCTGTAAGCTCGGTCTATCGCAGAAAGTATTGGTATTCATGGTGATTACAGCAATTATTAATCGTCTCACAGACCTCAATTATTTTTATGCGATGAATTGATCGAGAATTGAAACCAGTTTAGTGTGCCGGATCTTAACCCCGCGACCACCAGGGAACAGTTATGATACATGCAGATATATTTATATATATTTATATATGAACCTGAATATCAACGGCTAGCTACCTAGACCTCATGGTGCAACGGTAATGCGTCTATCTTTGAGTGAGAGAAATTGTTCAACAGTGATACCCATTTCATCTTTTGTTCCCTTTTAAACACGAGAAACTGTGACAGGGTGAATAAATAGAGAAATAAAAGCCCAGGGATACAGACAAGAGGAAGAGCGAAGGGGAAAGATACTGTCCCCACCCAGAACTAATGCAGAAACCCCTCTGCTGCGCTCGGGGTGGCCACCCACAGCCTGGATACACTAACGGGAGAACACCAGCGGCAGGTCGGGGCCATAAAAGGAACGGCGAGCGGCCCTGGGAGCAGCTTGGAGGTCACGGGAGACGACTCCAGGGAGCAGCGCGAGCTGGTGCAGGAGGGCGGCGGCAGCGAAGAGTGATGTCATCAAGGTCCAGGTCGGTGAGAGGAGGGTGGGCAGATACAGCAGGAGCGGCGAGATCGGGGCGAAGGAGCGGCGAGAGACTGTAGAGGGACGTGATCGGGGCCCAGCGGAGGCATGAGTTTGGGACCAAGGGCCCAGGGTTAGCACGGGCCAGCCCACACTGCGACATGTGTGTGCACTAGGTCCGTGCAGCAGAGCTGGTCGCCTGTCGTCTTGGTTAACCCTTGCCACTGGACCAAGACCTCGCTCTGTCAAGCCCGTGTGATGGCTGGGGTGCAACGGCCACCACACGTTAAAAAAATCCACGCACAGGCATCTTCCACCCATCGGGATGTCGTTCGGGTCCTTTATTGAAACACCTGTGAACTCATCCTTTTTCGGCGTGGAAGCAAGTCATCCTCGTTTCGAGGGACCGCCTATGATGATGATGAAGATGGATACATTAACGTTCCAACAGCTCATTGACTGCAGGAGTGGGACCGTGTGGCGCTTCAGAAGACATGTCGAAAAGGCAAAGTCACTGATTCCGTCTCATGTGCTCCTCCGATCAAGAACAGCAACGCACGCTAAAAATGCTTCAATAATGGTTACATCTTATCTCCACATCAGCTAAGCAGGTAGTCTGTTGATCTAGGGGTATGATTCTTGTTTCGTGGTTGTTACTTGAAATTTGCAGAAAGATCCTGGCTTCAAATCCCAGACCAGCCTTGAGTTTGCATTGAACGTTTGCAAAGAAGGACTTACATTTCTGCAGCGTCTGTCAGGAGCTCATTACGACCCAAAGCGCTTTACAGCCGTTGAGTTGCCTTTGAAATGTTGTCATGTGAGGAAAGGTGTGCCCAAATCACCTCAACTCTTTGCAAACGAGTTCATAGAATCAAAGAAGTTTGCAGCATGGAAGGAGGCCATTTTGGCCCATCGTGTCCACGCCGGCCAACAAGAGGATATCCAGCCTAATCCCACTTTCCAGCTCGAGGTCCATAAACCTGCAGGTTACGGCACTTCAGCTGCACATCCAAGCACTTTTTACATGTGGTGAGGGTTTCTGCCTCTACCACCCTTTCAGGCAGTGAGTTCCAGACCCCCACAACCCTCTGCGTGAAGAAATATCTCCTCTAAACTTTCTCCCAATTACTTTAAATTTATGCCTCCTTGTTGTTGATCCCTCTGCTAAGGGAAATAGGTCCTTTCTATCCACTATATCTCGAACCCTCATAATTTTATACACCTCAATGAGATCTCCCCTCAGGCTCTGTTCCATGGAAAACAAATCCAGCCTATCTAATCTGTCCTCATGGCGAAGATTCTCCACTCCCGGCAACATCCTCGTAAATCTCCTCTGCACCATTTTCAGTGCAATCATGTCCTTCCTGTAATATGGCGACCAGAACTGCAAGCAGTACTCCAGCTGAGACCAAACCTGCCCCACCGACCCCATCTCTTGTATTCTATGCCTCGGCTAATAAAGGCAAGCATTCCATATTCCTTCTCAACCACCTTATCTACCTGGCCTGCTACTTTCAGGGATCTGTGGACATGCACTGCCTGGATTCTGGGGAGGAGCCAGCAGATTGGAAAACTGCAAATGTAATGCCCCTATTTAAAAAAGGAGCCAGACAAAAAGCAGGAAACTATAGACCAGTTAGCCTATCATCTGTGGTTGGGCAAATGTTGGAATCCATTATTAAAGAAGCAGTAGCAGGACATAGAAACATCGAAACATAGAAAATAGGTGCAGGAGTAGGCCATTCGGCCCTTCGAGCCTGCACCACCATTCAATAAGATCATGGATGATCATTCAGCTCAGTACCCCTTTCCTGCTTTCTCTCCATACCCCTTGATCCCTTTAGCTATAAGGGCCACATCTAACTCCCTCTTGAATATATCTAACAAACTGGCATCAACGACTCTGCGGCAGAGAATTCCACAGGTTAACAAATCTCTGAGTGAAGAAGTTTCTCCTCATCTCAATCCTAAATGGCTTACCCCTTATCCCTTAGACTCCGACCCCTGGTTCTGGGCTTCCCCAACATCGGGACCAGTCCAGTCCCGTCAGAATTTTATATGTTTCCATGAGATCCCCTCTCATTCTTCCAAACTCCAGTGATCTCTCGATCCCTTGATTCCCCGAGACTGGAAAAATCTATCTAACGCAGCCTTTGAATATATTCAGAGACTCAGCATCCACAGGCCTGTGCGGCAGAAAATTCCAAAGATTCATATCCCTCTGAATGAAAAAATTACTCCTCATCTCTGTCTTAAATGGCCGATCCCTTAACCTGAGACTGTGCACCCTGGTTCTAGACACTCCAGCCCGGGGGAAACAACCTCTCAGCATCTACCCTGTTAATCCCCTTCAGAATATTGTGTGTTTCAATTAGATCACCTCTCATTCTTCTAAACTCCGGTGAGTATCGGCCCATTCTACACAATCTCTCAACTTAAGACAGTCCTCTCATCCCAGGAATCAATCTGGTGAACCTCTGTTGTACCACCTCGCAGGCAATTGTTTCCTTCCTCAAATAAGGAGACCAAAACTGTGCGCAGTACTCCAGGTGTGGTTTCACCAGGGCCCTGTACAACTGTAGCAAGACTTCCTTACTCTTGTACTGTGGACTATATATTAGGTACTATGGGGCGAGTGCCGGGTTTTTTTGCTGTTTCGATGGATGTATAAAAAGTTATTAAAATTTGACAGTTGCTAGGCAAACATATTTGTATTTCCTTCAGTGTACTCCTTACTCTTCAAGGGCTAGATTTTCCCCAAGCAGTTTTGTCGGCGCACTGACCTCAAACGCACCGACTTTGCGCGCTGGAAATGGCGCGGGGGAAAAACTTGCCCCATCCTGGCCGCTGTGTGCAGTCCCCGGAGTCCTGGCGTGGCGTCGATGGTGAAGGGGGGGGCGGAGCCAAATGCCTGCGCCGAAAACACTGCCGGCACCTTCGCGCATGCGCAGTAGGGAGAGAAAAGTTGGCACTCTGCCATTTTTAAACAGTGTCAAACCCGATGAAAAGCACAGCAGCTTCTCAGCTTCTCCGGTCGCTCGGCGGGCGCTCCCCCCGTCCCGCCCCGATAAAACGCACAGCTCCAGCAGCTGCAACTTCTCCGGTCCACAAGCTCACACTTCTCCGGTGTGTAGAGGCAGTATTTCCCCTTCTCTCTTCCACTTGTCTCTATCCCTCGGCTTTGTTTTCTGGATTTATTCCCCCGGCCTCATTTTTTGTGTTTAAAAGGGAACAAAAGATGAAGTGTGCGACACTCTGTAACAATTTCTCTCACTCAAATGTATCTATTTAGTGAAGTGAAATAAAGAGCAATTAGAAACATAGAAACACAGAAAATTGGTGCAGGAGCAGGCCATTCAGCCCTTCTAGCCTGCACCACCATTCAATGAGTTCATGGCTGAACATGAAACTTCAGTACCCCCTTCCTGCTTTCTCGCCATAACCCTTGATCCCCCGAGTAGTAAGGACTTCATCTAACTCCCTTTTGAATATATTTACTGAATTGGCCTCAACTACTTTCTGTGGTAGAGAATTCCACAGGTTCACCACTCTCTGGGTGAAGAAGTTTCTACTCATCTCGGTCCTAAATGGCTTACCCCTTATCCTCAGACTCTGACCCCTGGTTCTGGACTTCCCCAACATTGGGAACATTCTTCCTGCATCTAACCTGTCGAAACCCGTCAGAATTTTAAACGTTTCTATGAGGTCCCCTCTCATTCTTCTGAACGCCAGTGAATACAAGCCCAGTTGATCCAGTCTTTCTTGATAGGTCAGTCCCGCCATCCCGGGAATCAGTCTGGTGAATCTTCGCTGCACTCCCTCAATAGCAAGAATGTCCTTCCTCAAGTTAGGAGACCAAAACTGTACACAATACTCCAGGTGTGGCCTCACCAAGGCCCTGTACAACTGTAGCAACACCTCCCTGCCCCTGTATTCAAATCCCCTCGCTATGAAGGCCAACATGCCATTTGCTTTCTTAACCGCCTGCTGTACCTGCATGCTAACCTTCAATGACTGATGTACCATGACACCCAGGTCTCGTTGCACCTTCCCTTTTCCTAATCTGTCACCATTCAGATAATAGTCTTTCTCTCTGTTTTTACCACCAAAGTGGATAACCTCACATTTATCCACATTATACTTCATCTGCCATGCATTTGCCCACTCACCTAACCTATCCAAGTCACTCTGCAGCCTAATAGCATCCTCCTCGCAGCTCACACTGCCACCCAACTTAGTGTCATCCGAAAATTAGGAGATACTGCATTTAATCCCCTCGTCTAAATCATTAATGTACAATGTAAACAGCTGGGCCCCAGCACAGAACCTTGCGGCACCCCACTAGTCACTGCCTGCCATTCTGAAAAGTACCCGTTTACTCCTACTCTTTGCTTCCTGTCTGCCAACCAGTTCTCAATCCACATCAGCACACTACCCCCATCCCATGTGCTTTAACTTTGCACATTAATCTCTTGTGTGGGACCTTGTCGAAAGCCTTCTGAAAGTCCAAATATACCACATCAACTGGTTCTCCTTTGTCCACTTTACTGGAAACATCCTCAAAAAATTCCAGAAGATTTGTCAAGCATGATTTCCCTTTCACAAATCCATGCTGACTTGGACCTATCATGTCACCATTTTCCAGATGCACTGCTATGACATCCTTAATAATTGATTCCATCATTTTACCCACTACTGAGGTCAGGCTGACCGGTCTATAATTCCCTGTTTTCTCTCTCCCTCCTTTTTTAAAAAGTGGGGTTACATTGGCTACTCCATAGGAACTGATCCAGAGTCAATGGAATGTTGGAAAATGACTGTCAATGCATCCGCTATTTCCAAGGCCACCTCCTTAAGTACTCTGGGATGCAGTCCATCAGGCCCTGGGGATTTATCGGCCTTCAATCCCATCAATTTCCCCAACACAATTTCCCGACTAATAAAGATTTCCTTCAGTTCCCCCTCCTTACTAGACCCTCTGACCCCTTTTATATCCGGAAGGTTGTTTTTATCCTCCTTAGTGAATACCGAACCTAAGTACTTGTTCAATTGGTCTGCCATTTCTTTGTTCCCCGTTATGACTTCCCCTGATTCTGACTGCAGGGGACCTACGTCTGTCTTTACTAACCTTTTTCTCTTTACATACCTATAGAAACTTTTGCAATCCACCTTAATGTTCCCTGCAAGCTTCTTCTCGTACTCCATTTTCCCTGCCCTAATCAAACCCTTTGTCCTCCTCTGCTGAGTTCCTAAATTTCTCCCAGTCCCCAGGTTCGCTGCTATTTCTGGCCAATTTGTATGCCACTTCCTTGGCTTTAATACTATCCCTGATTTCCCTAGATAGCCACGGTTGAGCCACCTTCCCTTTTTTATTTTTACACCAGACAGGAATGTACAATTGTTGTAATTCATCCATGCGGTCTCTAAATGTCTGCCATTGCCCATCCACAGTCAACCCCCTAAGTATCATTCGCCAATCTATCCTAGCCAATTCACGCCTCACACCTTCAAAGTTACCCTTCTTTAAGTTCTGGACCATGGTCTCTGAATTTACTGTTTCATTCTCCATCCTAATGCAGAATTCCACCATATTATGGTCACTCTTCCCCAAGGGGCCTCGCACAATGAGATTGCTAATTAATCCTCTCTCATTACACAACACCCAGTCTAAGATGGCCTCCCCCCTAGTTGGTTCCTCAACATATTGGTCTAGAAAACCATCCCTTATGCACTCCAGGAAATCCTCCTCCACCGTATTGCTTCCAGTTTGGCTACCCCAATCTATGTGCATATTAAAGTCACCCATTATAACTGCTGCACCTTTATTGCATGCACCCCTAATTTCCTGTTTGATGCCCTCCCCAACATCCCTATTACTGTTTGGAGGTCTGTACACAACTACTACTAACGTTTTTTGCCCTTTGGTGTTCTGCAGCTCTACCCATATAGATTCCACATCATCCAAGCTAATGTCTTTCCTAACTATTGCATTAATCTCCTCTTTAACCAACAATGCTACCCCACCTCCTTTTCCTTTTATTCTATTCTTCCTGAATGTTGAATACCCCTGAATGTTGAGTTCCCAGCCCTGATCATCCTGGAGCCACGTCTCCGTAATCCCAATCACATCATATTTATTAACATCTATTTGCACAATTAATTCATCCATCTTATTGCGGATACTCCTTGCATTAAGACACAAAGCCTTCAGGCTTGTTTTTTTAACACCCTTTGTCTTTTTAGAATTTTGCTGTACAGTGGCCCTTTTTGTTCTTTGCCTTGGGTTTCTCCGCCCTCCACTTTTCCTCATCTCCTTTCTGTCTTTTGCTTTTGCCTCCTTTTTGTTTCCCTCTGTCTCCCTGCATTGGTTCCCATCCCCCTGCCATATTAGTTGAAATCCTCCTCAACAGCACTAGCAAACACTCCCCCTCGGACACTGGTTCCGGTCCTGTCCAGGTGCAGACCGTCCGGTTTGTAGTAGTCCCACCTCCCCCAGAACCGGTCCCAATGCCCCAGGAATTTGAATCCCTCCCTGCTGCACCACTGCTCAAGCCACGTATTCATCTGCGCTATCCTGCGATTCCTACTCTGACTATCACGTGGCACTGGTAGCAATCCCGAGATTACTACTTTTGAGGTCCTACTTTTTAATTTAGCTCCTAGCTCCTTAAATTCGTTTCGTAGGACCTCATCCCTTTTTTTACCTATGTCGTTGGTACCAATGTGCACCACGACAACTGGCTGTTCTCCCTCCCATTTCAGAATGTCCTGCACCCGCTCCGAGACATCCTTCATCCTTGCACCAGGGAGGCAACATACCATCCTGGAGTCTCGGTCGCGGCCGCAGAAACGCCTGTCTATTCCCCTTACCATTGAATCCCCTATAATTATTGCTGTCCCACTCTTTTTCTTGCCCTCCTGTGCAGCAGAGCCAGCCACGGTGCCATGAACTTGGCTGCTGCTGCCCTCCCCTGATGAGTCATCCCCCTCAACAGTATTCAAAATAAAAGAATAAGGGAGAAGCCACTGTCGCCCTTTTGACAGGAGAATAAAACTCGCCCATGGCTGTTCATCCACAGCAAGTTTAAACATAATCTTCCTGCACGGGATCCTTTCACGTGGAAAGCAAACGTGATAACGGCTCCACTGCGGAAACCGCTCTGACCAGAAGTACAGCAGAGGGCAGCTGACCAGTGAATGCATTCTGTGCTGATCGGGAATGTGTTGGCTCACCTTAAACAACTTCTGTCCCTCACTGACAGCTGTAAGTCCTTCTCCTCCGCTGCCCTTTACACAAACATGTCACTGATCCCCACCCACCACCCCACATCCCCATCGTGTTATCTTCCATGTTAGCACAGTGGGGCCGCGGAGGCACCTACTTTCTCCCCGCGGTTAGTGAACTCAGTCAGTCTGTAAAATTAAAGGGGAACAAGTGTCCCGCAAAGGGCAGGGGAAGGAAGAGAGTCTGTAACCTGGGTTTAATTGTTTGTCAAAGGCTACCCGTCCTGTTGTGTATTTCCAGCAGTTTCCTACTTTCACAGGTGGAGATACCGGGGCTGGACCATGCTCCTAAAATACAATGAGGTCGGGATAAAAGTTCCTCACATATCAGGGCAAAATAAATGATTGAAGTTCTACAATGGATTAATTAATGATGTTTAAATCAATGAATCTTTTTTTCCACATGAGATGCATGCAACTCTTTCTTTCTAAGGTTTTAATTTTGATGGAAGTGCAATTTCCCTGGCCGGAAATTGACCCAGGTGAGAGCGCCGAATCCTAATCACTGGACCACCAGGGAACGCTGCATTGCTGCATCGCTGCATCGTAATGCTTGGTGTCATTATTGTCCTTTTCAATCCACTTGTTTCACACCGAAACACATCGTAACCTTGATTTGAATTTAACTTCACGTGATTCTTTTGAAATCACCATTAAATGATTAGGTAAAACCACTCCTTATACCACCGAAAAACAGCTTCGATTCCAGGTCAGGGCGGTAACTTCTGTAACAGCTTTTTTCAATTCAAAACCTTATAAAATTGACGACATGCAGCTAATATGAAAAAATAAGAATTCATTTAATCACCGTTAAATAATCGATCACCTTTTTCAGGATGAAATAAATAATAATATAGTTACTGAGGGACAGTATTATCTTTAATCATTCATTTTCTCTTTACATGTGCTGAATTTTTATCCCTATCTCATTTGCATGCTGTCTGAGAAATTGTCAGTGTTTATGACTCAGTTGTAAAACAATTGATTGTGTGTGTGTCTATTCTTGATAGGAGGAGCACTTGAGACCGAAGTTCCAGTTCGATATATGCATCAATAGAATCAATTTTCACCAGTTTCTTTAAACCCAATAACATAATTTATTTTGATTGGACTGGATGGAGGAACTTGATCCATGTAAAAAATTGTTATCGTTTTATTTGTGCTGAATGCTCATAACAGTATTGGAGTGGGACTCACTGGATAACAGCAAAGCTGGCAATGTTTGCGGAATATACAATGACAACCCGGAACTGTGCGGCACCGAATCCTCGGGGAAAAACATTAAAAGGCTTCGCCCGGAGATGGGTTTGGATTACCCATCTTTCAGTTACCAGCCGAATGCGCTAAACCATTGTGCCACAGATACACACTGCAAGACATGCAAAACCAGGGTGTCAGTCAGTTAAAGCTTCAGATTGCTCCGACCTGGATGGAACTTATCCACTCTCAGTTGTACTTTTCCCAAGTAAAGGTTGGGACATTCATTGTGGATGTGTGGAAGGAGTCTGGTCCCGCACACTGCAGACACTTCCATGTCACCGCCAACCAGCTCTCCCACAACCGGTGTGATCTACCTTCCAGCCTTCCAGTGCCTTGTCTGTGACGAAGTATGTTTCAAATGTTTTGGAATAGTTGGTTCCATGGTGTAATGGTGAGCCCTCTTGATTTTAAATCTAGCGATCTGAGTTTAAATCTCGGTGAAACCTAAATTCTTGTTGTCCCAGCTGCTGAAAATTTGGGACAAACAAGTGAAAGATACCTGGTGCTGGTGGGCACTTTTGTTGCCTTTTTCACTGACGCTTGATCTACAAGTCTAGTTGTCAAATTGTGTGCTCAACCGTCAGTTATCGGCGACAAATCAGCGGAGGACAAATCACTTTGTTGTCAAATGCTGCCTTTGCCTGCACAATGTGTGCTGAGATTATCTGTGCAATATGCATTCTGCAGGATGAATAAAAGCAATGCTTTTTGAAATGCAGGCACTGCATGTTTTGCACTCGACAAAACGTTGCATTTTCTTTTCATTAATTTTACATTAATGCAATGCAATGCCAACGCACTTTTTACGTGGCAAGATCGTTAATTAGCAGAGCAGAATGAAGAGATCGCAAAGTTTCTGTTTAAAGAATGGACTCAGTCGAGAATATTTTGTGGATTTTATTTTTCTGAGGCTATCTTCCCTGTGCTGGGAACACCCTGCGCAGATATGTGGAAAAGCTGTTTTTTTAAAAACTCCAGAGACCGCATGGCAGTTAGCTGGGACAAAAGAGCTGTCAGTCATCCATTGACAAAAGAGCTGTCGACCAGGAAGGGGGGCCACTGACAAAGCCACTCTAATTTGTAAAAGCACTTCTCACCTCCATCTCAGAAGGAGACACATAACAATGAACCCACCAGCCTGGCCAGCCAAGGAGGAGCTGGGTCTTTCCCAACACAAAGGCTCAGAGAGATGCCCAGACTAAGGGCCATCAGCCCAATGCATGGGTGGGATGGCCTATCACTGACTAAGTACTCGTGCTTAGAAACAAAGGGGTTTTAAAGATTGGTGGGAAAGATAGGGGTAGCAAGACTCCCAGAAAGATAGGGTCCTTTCCACTTTATTTTTAGCTTGGAGCTTGGTGTGAAGCTTGGAGCTTGCAGCTTGTGTCTGGCGAGAGCCCCCTCTCCCTCTCGCTCTCGCTCCACCGATCGATGTACCAGAGGAAGGGGCCGCAGTACTGCAGAAGAAGCCACCGAGACTGAAGACCAGGCAGTGAATTCCCACAGCTGAGCTGAGCAAGGAAACGGGCTGCGTGTGGTGGTGAACATGGTCGCGAGTGTCCCAAGCCAGTAACCAGATATCCCAGGCCAGCTGGGTAAGGGCTCAGGCTTTTCTCAGAAGTGAAGCTTTTCAGGGCTATTCTGGGGAGGGTTATTCATTGGTAGGGGTGGGGTTAGAATCCACCAGGGAATTACTGCGTATTACTAGGTTCATTTCTGTACTGTATGTATGTTGTTTGTAACCGGGATTTTATTCTCCACAGAGACAGTGATTTCGTTTAGCAGTGCATGTTTTAGACAGAGTATGTTAGACCAAATAAATATACTACAATTTATCACTGAAGCATCCCTTTCCATGACTCATTTAATTTACGCTCTGAATAATAATTCCCAGATCTAGAACTTTCGTAAGGTGGGGGCGATTCAAACCGTCCGTCTGGCAATTGGGCGAGGATCACAAACACTTACAATATTTACGAAAGGATATACTTGCTTTGGAGGCAGTTCAGAGAAGGTTCACTGGGTTGACTCCGGAGAGGAGGGGTTGACTTATGAGAAAAGGTTGAGTAGGTTGGGCCTCTACTCATTGGAATTCAGAAGAATGAGAGGTGATCTTATCGAAACGTACAAGGTAATGAGGGAGCTTGATAAGGTGAATGCAGAGAGGATGGTTCCACTGATAGGGGAGACTAGAACTAGGGGGCATAATCTCAGAATAAGGGGCCGCCCATTTAAATCTGTGATGAGGAGGAATTTCTTCTCTCAGAGGGTTGTAAATCTGCCGAACTCACTGCCTCAGAGAGCTGAGAAAGCCACGACATTAAATAAATTTAAGACAGAGGTAGCTTCTTCACTGATAAGGGAATAAGGCTTATGGGGAACGGGCAGGGATGTGGATCTGAGTCCATGATCGGATCAGCCATGATCATATTAAATGGCGGAGCAGGCTCGAGGGGCCATATGGCCTCCTCCTACTCCTAGTTCTTAAGTTCTTATGTTCTGAATAGCGACACAAAAAAATGCTTTGATCATGGTTACACCTTATCTTCACGTTTGTCAAACAGTTGGCTCGTTGGTCTCAGGCTGTGATTTCCCTTCGGAGTTGTTCATTGAAATTTATGAGGGGTCCCAGAGGAGCCCTGATATTGCTCGCATATTTTGAAATTGCATCGAACTTTTGCAAAGATGGACTTGCATATCTGCAGCGCCTTTCAGGAACTCATGATGCCCCAAAGCGCTTTACAACTATTGAGTTATGTTTGAAGTGTTGTAGTTTGGGGAAAGATGTGCCCAGATCACCAAACATGAACCTCAACTCTTTGCGAAGGAGTTCGGTGCAAATAATCAGGTGCCTCAGGGACTTGGACTATCTTTGAATAAGTTCTGCTTGTACCTGCATTCAAACTTGAAACAGCAACTGGGCTTTCATCTCACGGGAGGTTTGGGGTTGATGTGTGTCGCTTTCAATCATTTAAATTTCACCAAGCAAAGAAAGGGTGAATCCAACTGTCCCCGGAAGCATTTAGTTCCCCTTTAATCACAGGAATATCCGCAGTCAGGAGCTGAAAAGGAATTCAAACCTAATACCGGTTTCGGGACAATCAGAATACTTTGTCACAGACAAGGCACCGGAAGGCTGGAAGGTAGATCACACCGGTTGTGGGAGAGCTAGTTGGTGGTGACATGGAAGTGTCTGCAGTGTGCGGAACCAGACTGCTTCCACGCATCCACAATAAATGTCCCTCCATTTATTTGGGAAAAGTACAACTGAGAGTGGACAAGTTCCATTCTGGTCAGAGCAATCTGAAGCTTTAACTGACTGACCCCCTGGTTTGGGTTGTTTTGCACCTTATGTATCCATCAGTCTCTGTGGCGCAATGGGTTAGCGCGGTAGGCTGTTAACCGAAAGGTTGGTGGTTCGAGCCCACCCAGGGACGAAGCCTTTAACTGTTTTTCCTGGAGTATTCGGTGCAGCACAGCACCCGTTTTTCATTGTGCGTTTTGGCTGCACGAATCTATCCCACAAATGTTGCCAGCTGTGCTGTTATCCAGTTAGTTACCACTCCAATATTTTATGAGCATTCAGTTCAAGTAAAACGATAAAAAAAATTTTACATGGATCATGTTCCTCCATCCAGCCCATTGGAAATGAATTGTGTTATTGGGTTTAAAGAAACTGGTGGAAATTGATTCTATTGGTACATATATAGAACTGGAACTTCGGTCTCAAGTGCTCCTCCTATCAAGTATAGACACACACACAATCAATGGTTTTACAACTGAGTCATAAACACTTTCAATTTTAAACCATTCTCATACAGCGTGTAAATGAGATAGGGATAAAACTTCATCACATGTAAAGAGAAAATGAATGATTGAGGATACCACTGTTCCTCAGTAATTATATTATTATTTCTTTCATTCTGAAGAAGGTTATCGGCTAATTAACGGTGATTAAAAGAATTCTTACTTTTGCACGTTGGCTGCAAGTCGTCAATTTTATAAGGTTTTGAATTTAAAAATGGGTTACAATGCTGGTTGAATACATGACATCACCTCCTACCCCAAAGTCTTTTTGGGATCACAGGTTGAGTCTCTCTGGTGGTTTACGCTCTCTTGTAGAGCACCTGAGCTGGGGCTCCGGTTGCTGGGAGCTGGCCTGTGTGTCTGCTGTTTGCGGTGCCTCAGGCCTATCCGGACTGCCCACAGTGACTGGGCTCTCCTCCCTTTGGTTCCGGTGTTCGGTCACCTGTGCTGGAGTGAACTCTATATCATGTTTTGTCCATTGGTAAGTTTAACTACCAGAATCCTATTGCCCTCTTTGGCAATCACAGTGCCTGCGAGCCATTTACGCCCTGCAGTGTAGTTGTGGACAACAACAGGGTCGTTTACACCAATATATCGTGCTCTCGCATTCCTGTCATGGTAGTTATATTGTGATTGGCGCCTGCTCTCAACAATTTCTTTCATGGTGGGGTGTATAAGGGATAACGGGTTTTGAGCATCCTTATCATTAGCAGCCCTGCGGGTGGAACCCCTGTGAGCGAGTGTGGTCGAGATCTATTGGCCAACAGGAGGCGTGATAAGTGACTTTGTAGGGAAACCCCTTGGATTCTGAGCATCCCATGTTTCATTATCTGCACTTTTCGTTCTGCCTGGCCGTTTGAGGCTGGCTTGAACGGTGCCTTTCTGACATGGTTAATTCCATTGCCTGCCATGAAGTCCTGGAATTCAGTGCTTGTGAAGCACGGGCCATTGTCGCTGACCAAGATGTCCGGTAGACCGTGGGCGGCGAACATTGCCCGTAGACTTTCTACCGTGGCAGAGGATGTGCTTGAATTTAAAATGTCACACTCGATCCATTTGGAGTGGGCGTCTACTACAACCAAAAACATTTTTCCGATGAAAGGACCTGCGTAGTCATCATGGATGCGTGACCAAGGCTTGGCAGGCCATGGCCAGTGGCTAAGGGGGGCTTCCCTGGGCGCATTGCCCAGCTGGGCACACGTGTTGCACCTGCGAACACAAACTTCCAGATCTGCACCTACCCCTGGCCACCAAACGTGTGACCTGGCAATTGTCTTCATCATGACAATGCCCGGATGCTCATTGTGGAGTTCTCTGATGAACACCTCTCTGCCCATCTGGGGCATGACTACGCGGTTTCCCCACAGTAGGCAATCGGCCTGAATCGAGAATTCATCCCTGCCCCTGTGAAATGGTTTAAATTCCTCAGGGCATGCCCTGTACGTGGCTGCCCAGTCCCCATTCAGGACACATTTCTTGACTAGAGACAATAGCGCGTCTCTATTTGTCCAGACTTTAATCTGACTGGCTGTCACGGGTGAGCCTTCGCTTCCGAAAGCTTCAACAGCCATGACCATCTCAGCGGCATGCTCGGTAGCCCCCTCAGTGGTGGCTAGTGGGGCCTGCTGAGTGCATCGGCGCAGTTTTCAGTGCCCGGTCTATGGCGAATTGTGTAGTCATAGGTGGCTGACGTGAGTGCCCACCTCTGTATGCGGACCGATGCGTTTGCATTTATGGCCTTGTTGTCGGCCAAAAGGGACGTTAGGGGTTTGTGAACTGTCTCCAGCTCAAATTTCCTGCCAAACAGGTACTGGTATATTTTCTTTACCGAATATACACATGCGAGCACCTCCTTTTCTATCATCCCGTAGCCCCTTTCTGCCTGGGACAGTCTTCTGGAGGCATAAGCTACCGGCTGTAACTGATCCTTGGCATTGACCTGCTGCAACACACACCCGACACCATAGGACGACGCATCGCACGTTAACACAAGTTTCTTACATGGGTCATATCGCGTTAACAGATTGTTGGAACATAACAAATTGTGTGCTCTATTAAAAGCCCTTTCCTGGCTGTCCCCCCAGACCCATTCGCGACCTTTGCTTAGGGGCACTTGGAGCGGCTCTAGCAGCGTGCTCAATTTGGGAAGAAAGTTACCAAATAGTTCGGGAGCCCCAGGAACAAACGCAGCTCCGTCGTGTTACGGGGTCTGGGTGCTCTCTGGATCGCTTCTGTCTTGGACGCAGTGGGGCTCATCCCGTCTACTCCTAGCCTCATCCCCAGGAATTCTACCTCTGGAGCTAGGAAGATGCACTTCGCCTTTTTCAGTCGCAGCCCTACCCGGTCCAGTCTGCGTAGCACCTCCTCCAGGTTGTGGAGGTGTTCTTCAGTCTCGTAACCCGTGATGAGGATGTCATCCGGAAAAACCACCGTCCCTGGAATCGAATTGAGGAGGCTTTCCATATTTCGTTGGAAGATCGCGGCGGCCGAGCGAATCCCGAACGGACATCTGTTGTACTCAAACAACCCCTTGTGTGTCGTGATGGTGGTCAGCTTCTTCAACTCTCTCGCCAGCTCCTGGGTCATGTAAGCTGAGGTCACGTCCAATTTTGAAAAAAGTTTGCCACCGGATAGCATCGCAAAGAGGTCCTCCACTCTCGGTAGCGGGTACTGGTCTTGTGGAAAGTATTTTTATCTAAGCTGATACCATACGGTATTTGTGTGCCTTTTGATTAAAATGGAGTCCTGGCCCTTCCAGAACTTTCTGCATTTTAGCACTCAGCTTGCATAAACAGCTAAACCTGCTGTGAGATGGCTGATGGCCATCAGACAGCTAGGAGACAAGTCATGCTGAGACAAGTAACCCCCATGGTGCTCTCCTATTGTCTACACTACAGGAGTTCCATGTCACCCCACCCTTATCTTCTTTCCATTATCTCTTTCCTTTACCTCATCCATTTGATGCAAACAGATAAACTGACCAGGAAATTGAAACAATCCTGACACAATACAAGACAGGTGATAGCCCATTACCTATGACTCATGGAGTAATGGCCGTTTGGCTTTCTGATAACCCTGACAAAAGGAAATATCTGGACATCATGTCAGGACCAGGATATAGCAATTAACTCTTTATCTGTATTCACTGACTGTGAGACAGAGCAATACACAGGGAGAGGCCAGAACTTTGGTTTTACTGTGTAAATATCTTGTTAAACTGAACCATTTCGGAGGTGTTCATTTAGCCCTTGACTGAGTGAAACCTACTCCTTGCGAGCAAGTAAATTAAAAAGGAAACTTCGACCGGAGCTGTAAGTGTCGGAGTCATTCTTTTCGGAGGTCGAGATTTCGACAGTTATTGGTGGTTCCACCGAGATGCATACTCTCTGTCCTGTGAGTGAAACGGATACAGGCATAGTGCCTCTCCAGTGAAAGGCTTCGGTGGCCAAACAAGGTGAGCCTTTGCTCACAAGAGGTTTCTTCACTGTTGAATCGCAGATGCAATCTGTTGTCCACAGCTGAGGTACTGCATCTACAAGACTCGGCATTTAAAAGTTAAAGGTATTTTTTTTATAACCATTTCTTTCTCAGCTCGCCAGCAGAAGAGAGCAGGTTCTGAAAAAAAACCTCGAGACTGCCCGGGGAAGGTTTCAGTAGGTAAGGGAGCGCTCGTCGATCGAAAAGGGTTCCAGGTGCTTATGTGATAAGATTTTTATTGTTTTTAATTCGGAAGGGGTTCTTATGTGATAAGACTATTAAAAAAAAAGAAAAAAGAAAGCGCTAATCGATCGAAGGTTCTCATGTGATAAGATTTTTATTGTTTTTAATTCGGAAGGGGTTCTTACGTGATAAGACGATAAAAAAAAGAGCGCAATCGATCAAAGAGTTTGGGTACGGAACCTTAAGTTTTATCAGCTGTTATTAGGATAAGTTATGGACTCGGTCTGTAGTGGCGAACAACGCAGACTGAGAATTTGTTTAGAGGTTATGATTTGTGTACTCACGGGAATATTGTTTGTTGTCCTTGTATTACTGTTGGGTGCAATACCTTTATGAGTCATTGCCATTAGAGAAACGGTAAGAGTCACTCGGGAAAGTTGTGATTCGAAAAAAAAAACACAAGGATTGATTAAGAAAGAAACAGTGACTGATTGATCAACTACGATTGGTTCGTGCCAACATATCTCACACACCCAGACTAAGCCCGAATTAAGAGCCTTTTCAGGCCACGTAACGGCCAGGAGAAGTGGGCGTAGAGAACTTGGTTGGCCGAAAGGATTGTGAGATCAGAAACAGTGGAAAATCTTAAATCATCCAGAATAGGTGCCGGAGCAAGTTAAAACACCACAAAAGGCACACCAGCCTATGTCATGCTCCAGAATTGTGGTCAGTCTTCAATTGACCACCTAAGAGAATGGGTAAAATGGACTAAGGGTGAAAACAGGCCATTTCCACCCGATGGTTCATTCAATTTAGAGAGAATAACCTGTCTAGAAGAATGCCTTATAGACAGAGACCCAGGTGGAAGAGGGAAAAAAAAGTGAATTGGTCCAAAATTATGGAAACTACACAAAGAAAGGAGGAGGATGTTGAGGATTATGTAGAAAGAGTGCGAGAGATCATGAACCAATGTTCAGGCATGAAAATGGAGGAGGTAGAAGCTCCTATGATCAGCGCCGTGGTTTAGGGGCTAAGGCCCGAACTCAGAGATCCCTTTAAACTAGTTTGTCTCGGATGGCGACAGGAATCGCTGTCCAAGGTTGTATCTATGTTAAAGGACATACAAGAGCGAAATAGAGAATCTCGAAGCAAGGTCGCCATGTTTGTAGGACAAGCAGCTCCAATAACACCCACCCCGGTGACACCGTCCTACGCCACCCCCCCAGGGTAGAGGAAGAGGGCGAGCCAGAGGAGGATATTACAGGGGAAGAGGGAGAGGAGGTACAGGGCAGGAACAATATGATACCTGTCACAATTGTGGTCAGATTGGACACTGGGCTAGAACTTGCCGGGCAAAACAGCAACAACCAAATCATGATTGGACTCAACAGGCAGGTAATAGAGCACACCCTCCCCCTTCAGAACCCAACCCGTATGCGACCCAAGTCCAGGTACATGCTAGACCTCAGACTAATTTCTCTGTGCAAGATCCATTTGGATCACAGAATCAAAAGCAATTCGGCCAACCACCAAATTGCCCGTATAATGATCAATGACGCCCAATCCCAGACCCGAGTGCTGCGAACAAACAGCTACCCGTCGTTTCGTTAAATGCCATAGGAGAACCTGAAGTAAAAATACGAATACAAGTAAAGGATGTCCCATTCCTAGTGGATACTGGTGCCACCTATTCGGTCCTTTCAAGGGAGGATACGAGGGGAATTCCCACTTCCACTAATCAAACCTCAGTGATTGGACTATCTGGACATGCACAGCAAATGTTTTTCTCCAACCCTATCAATGTACAATTAGAGGATTACGAAGATAGTCATTCATTCCTACTGTCTAAGGAGGGTCCAGTGAATCTGTGTGGACGTGACCTGTTATGTAAAATGAATGCCACGATCCTCTGTTCCCCAGCTGGTATGGAGGTTCGAGTCCCCATAGATAAATGTGGCGCATATCCACTACTTCAACCCACAACTCCCATATTGTATGCCTGGGAAAATTTGGACCCCACACTAAGCAAAACCCTATCCTATTTGGTTGGTTCATATTGGTGTGTAACAAGGTTAATCACAGACTACCTCAAATCTCAAACCTTGGGCAAGTGGTACGAAACATTACACTGCACAGCATATTGTGACAACACGGGATCAGACGCTACAGCACAAATCTTTTATCAACCATTCCTGCACCAGAAACATCAATTGATGATCGAAAAAATCTTTATCGGACCCGAAGGGATAGCGGCAGGGGTTGAATTATCCTCCCACAGTCAGAGCTTGTTTACGGTTAAAGGGAGCGTTCCACACTTCACCCTTGCGGTTGCAGGCACACATAAACCCCAGGATTTCGGACGAATGGTTAAAAGAATGCAAGGATCCCCAGTACAAGAGGAATGGCACACACGTAATGGAACTTTGGGGCAACATGAAAGGGGGGGAGGCTATTCGGTCAAGTTGAATGGGAAAATATACTTCGATGCTGTCTTAGAAGAAAGGATGCTCTCAGCCACTAGCTTCCCAGTACGACAAAGCACAGCAGAGCTTCTTGCTAAAGTTCCAGAACAACTATGGTCTACACACGCTAATGAAGTAGGAAGGATGCTCACCGCACAACCCTATAAGGTAGCGATCAATTCAACCGCCCCGCTCCCCAAGAAGCCTCAATACCCCTTGTCCCCAGCCGCAGAACAATGTATTGAGCCAGTCATTAAGTCCCTGCTGGCCCAGGGAGTAATCGTTCCAACTAGAAGTCCATGTAACACACCGATCTTTCCGGTGCAGAAGCCCAATAGTGACAAATGGAGATTTGTCCAAGACCTACGAGCCGTGAATCATTCGGTATTCCCAACTTATCCAGTGGTACCCAACCCGGCAATTATACTTGCCAGTATTCCGGCATCATCAACGTATTACACAGTAGTTGATCTGTGTTCAGCATTTTTCTCAATACCCATTCACCCAGAGTCCCAATTCCTGTTTGCCTTCACGTATAAAGGACGCCAATATACGTGGACAAGACTCCCGCAGGGATTTACCGAGAGCCCTACCATATTCTCACAATGCCTAAAGAGGGATCTGGAAGATGTAATTTTACCAGCAGGTTCTACACTTGTGCAGTATGTTGACGACTTATTGCTTGCCTCACCCTCCAAATTGACCTGCGAAACGGACTCCCTTGTGTTATTAAAAGCTCTGGCCTCGAAAGGACACAAGATGTCAAAGGCAAAGTTACAATTTGTCTCAGAAAAGGTTCGGTATCAAGGGCACGAATTGGTCAGGGATACGAGACAATTGACACAAGACTGAGTAAAAGCAATCTGCTCTGCCCCACTACCAGTAACCAAGAGAGAAATGAAACACCTCCTCGGTATGACAGGATACTGCCGGCAATGGGTTATGAGTTATTCTGAGATTGTTAGACCACTGTTAGACATGTCCATGCCCGCACTACCAGAGAAGTTGATTTGGAATGAGGTATCCCGGAATGCTTTTCAGAACCTTAAACAGTCCCTCACTTCAGCACCCGCCTTGGGATTACCAGATTACACTAAGCTATTCAACTTATTTGTGCATCACAAGTCGGGTTTTGCACAATCTGTTTTGACTCAGTTACATGGGGACAGGCAGCGACCGGTAGCGTATTTCAGTACCCAACTAGACCCAGTGGCACGCGGACTACCAGGATGTCTTCCTTCGTTGGCAACAGCTTATTATGCTATGCAACAGGCTCAGACAATCAAAAATGCAGAACAAGTGGAAAATCTCCTGCGAGCCAATCAATGCCCTTTGAAACTTGCCATTATCAAATGCCAAGCACATACAGGCCAGTCGAATGAGGTGGCACTTGGGAATGCCAGAGCTGATAATGCAGCTAAGTCAGCAGCTCTGTCGAAAGGGGGGATGCAGGTGTCATTGTTCCCACTAAGGAAAAATAATTGCTCAGAGCCGCCACCCACTGTTAATGACGTGCTGGCCTTTCAGACACAGGGCAGTACGGAGGAGGTGGTGACCTGGACGAAGGATCAATGTTATAAAAATCCAGAAGGAATATGGGTTCACCATGACGGCCGCGTGGTGGCCCCTCGATCCTTACTTCCATGGATTGCCCGATGTGTTCATACATTCACGCATGCAGGCAAAGGGGGATTGGCAGATTATATTTTGGCAACTTGGTATGCACCAGATATTTCGGCAATTGCAAAACAAATCTGTGAAAATTGTGTTACCTGTCAGACAATGAATCCGGGTAAGACGGAAAAAGTAGAATCTGCCTCCCACCCAAATCCAGTCGGACCTTTTGTACATTTACAAATGGATTTTATTGAATTACCTATGTGTATGGGATTCAAGTATGTATTAGTTATTGTAGATGTGTTCTCTAGATGGATTGAAGCCTTTCCATGTAAAAAGGCCGATGCCACTACTGTTGCTAAATGTTTGTTAAAAGAAATTGTACCGCGCTTCGGAATCCCTGCTAAGCTTTCCAGTGATAACGGGTCACATTTCACGGGAACTGTTATAAGAGAAATGTGTAAAGCTTTACAGATTAATCAACGTTTTCATTGCAGTTATCATACACAATCAGCTGGACTTGTTGAAAGATATAATGGAATGATTAAAAATAAGCTGGCAATACTATGCAATGACACTGGACTGAAATGGACAGAACTGCTGCCCTTAGCTTTGATGGTAATGCGATCTGCAACCAACAGAACAACAGGCCTGTCACCGCATGAGATAGTTATGGGACGTCCCCAACGACTACCTTTTACAGCACCATTTACTGCAAAACAGATGGACATCCACAAAATGGAGGAAAATATGTTGAATTATTGTACACTAACCAAATGTATTTCCAGCTTTCATTCACAAGTAAAGGAAGCCCAAGTCAAGCCAGCGGAAGGGAAGTGTCATAACCTGGAGCCAGGGGAATTCGTTTACATCAAGACTTTTAAAAGAAAAAGCAGTCTACAGCCAAGATTCGAAGGACCATACCAGGTCTTGCTGGCGACCAATACTGCAATCAAGGTAAAGGAAAGACCAACATGGATCCACGCATCCCATTGCAAACGGGCACCCGACCAGGAGGAAGGGACGAAGGAATCAGAGGAACAGAAAAAGGAAGACTGAATAAGGAACTGTATGGACTATGGGGACTGATGGTGCTGGGCTTGACAGGGTTTTACTTCACATTATTGATTACACCAGGGGTGCAGACCCGCCACTGAAGGGAATTGCACGTAAACGTATTTATGGCTCTGAGTCATAGGTATGCTCAAGAAAGAAACTTGTCGAGTTGTTGGATATGTTCCCATGTATCTGTCCACTCCAGGGGGGGTATTCCCCTGAGATCTGTCCCCTTTAACGAATCAGAAATGGTAGAATGGTTGACAGTGCAAAACAGGACAAAACTAACTAAGTGGCCAGAAACGAAGGAGCAAACAGAATGGAGGTCGGCAGAGTATAAACTTACAGCCTTCCAGGGATGGTACCAGCCCAATTATGATAATAACCATCAGCCTCCCTTCCTAATCATTACTCCCAGAATAGGAAATCCTGAAGGTATAATATGCCTAGTGAGTAATGAAACTAAAGGACCAGAAATGGGACGCAGCAAGTGTTCCCAAATAATTAAATGGCAAGCCACAACTAATCCCACTGAGAGAAAGATAGCAACCGTTGGCTGGACAACGGTCCACAACAAAGCCCCAGGTAAAGGGTGGGAAGGTGAGACCACTCGAGTAGGGACAGTGCGAAAGGACCAGGAGCTGACGTCCTATAATTGCACCTACTTTATTTGTGGCCATAAAGCCTACCCATGGTTACCAGCCAACTGGACAGAGTCCTGTTACTTAGGATATGTGGTACCCCTTATCAGATCAGTCAGGACTCGAAGGGAGGCCTATGGAAGCCACAGATTTAAACGGGATTTGACGTGGCTAAACGGAATATTCAAGGTAATGGTGCCACCCTATGGAATAGCATCGACCGAATGGCAGTTACGGGAACTGGCTAACTTAGTAGACTCAGCAGACAACGCAACTTCCCAAGCCTTTGAAGGGATAAATGACGAAATGGTAGCTATTCGAACAGTGGCTCTCCAAAATCGTATGGCCTTATATTATCTCCTAGCCAAGGAGGGAGGAACATGCGCATTAATAGGTGAAGAATGCTGTACGTATATCCCAGATAAATCAGAAGATATCGGCAGTCTAGCTGAAAACATCAGGATGGTTGGGAGCCCAGGGGAAATATGTGGTACAGGGTATGATCATATTCCTGCTGATAGTCTTCGCCCTGTATCTATTATTTGTCATCGTTAAGTGTTGCTGTGCCAGGGTGGGAGAAACTATGTTACCTACCGAGACCACGGCTAGAGATATGGTAGCAACAACTGCTGAAGGCTCTTGTGTGGAAATGGAAATGGAGAGACTGTACAAGATCAGAATGGATTGAGTTGTCCTTGTGAAGGACAAAATGGGGGAATGTGGAAAGTATTTTTATCTAAGCTGATACCATACGGTATTTGTGTGCCTTTTGATTAAAATGGAGTCCTGGCCCTTCCAGATCTTTCTGCATTTTAGCAGTCAGCTTGCATAAACAGCTAAACCTGCAGTGAGATGGCTGATGGCCATCAGACAGCTAGGAGACAAGTCATGCTGAGACAAGTAACCCCCCCATGGTGCTCTCCTATTGTCTACACTACAGGAGTTCCATGTCACCCCACCCTTATCTTCTAGCCATTATCTCTTTCCGATACCTCATCCATTTGATGCAAACAGATAAACTGACCAGGAAATTGAAACAATCCTGACACAATACAAGGCAGGTGATAGCCCATTACCTATGACTCATGGAGTAATGGCCGGTTGGCTTCCTGATTACCCTGACAAAAGGAAATATCTGTAAACCATGTCAGGACCAGGATATAGTAATTAACTCTTTATCTGTATTCACTGACTGTGAGACAGCAATACACAGGGAGAGGCCAGAACTTTGGTTTTACTGTATAAATATCTTGTTAAACTGAACCATTTCGGAGGTGTTCACATAGCCCTTGACTGAGTGAAACCTACCCCTTGCGAGCAAGTAAATTAAAAAGGAAACTTCTACCGGAGCTGTAAGTGTCGGAGTCATTCTTTTCGGAGGTCGAGATTTCGATATGGGACAACAAGAATTTAGGTTTCACTGAGATTTGAACTCAAATCAGTAGATTTAAAGTCAAGAGGGCTCACCATTACACCATGGAACCAACTATTCCAAAACATTTGAAACATACTTCGTCACAGACAAGGCACCGGAAGGCTGGAAGGTCGATCACACCGGTTGTGGGAGAGCTGGTTGGTAGTAACATGGAAGTGTCTGCAGTGTGCGGGACCAGACTGCTTCCACACATCCACAATGAATGCACCACCCTTTATTTGGGAAAAGTACAACTGAGAGTGGATAAGTTCCATCCCGGTCGGAGCAATCTGAAGCTTTAACTGACTGACACCCTGGTTTTGCATGTCTTGCAGTGTGTATCTGTGGCGCAATGGTTTAGCGCATTCGGCTGGTAACTGAAAGGTGGGTAATCCAAACCCATCTCCGGGCGAAGCCTTTTAATGTTTTTCCCCGAGGATTCGGTGCCGCACAATTCCGGGTTGTCATTGTGCATTTTGGCTGCACAAATATATTCCGCAAACATTGCAAGCTTGGCTGTTATCCAGTGAGTTCCCACTCCAATACTTTTATGAGCATTCAGCACAAGTAAAACGATAACAATTTGTTACATGGATCATGTTCCTCCATCCAGTCCAATCAAAATAAATTATGTTATTGGGTTTAAAAGAACTGGTGAAAATTGATTCTATTGATGCATATATCGAACTGGAACTTCGGTCTCAAGTGCTCCTCCTATCAAGAATAGACACACACAATCAATGGTTTTACAACTGAGTCATAAACACTTATAATTTATCATACAGCATGTAAATGAGATAGGGATAAAAATTCAGCACATGTAAAGAGAAAATGAATGACTAAAGATACTACTGTCCCTCAGTAACTATATTATTATTTATTTCATCCTGAAAATGTTATCGGTTATTTAACGGTGATTAAATGAATTCTTATTTTTTCATATTAGCTGCATGTCGTCAATTTTATAAGGTTTTGAATTGAAAAAAGCTGTTACAGAAGTTACCGCCCTGACCTGGAATCGAAGCTGTTTTTCGGTGGCAGAAGGAGTGGTTTTACCTAATCATTTAATGGTGATTTCAAAGAATCACGTGACGTTAAATTCAGCTCAAGGTTACGATGTGTTTCGGTGTGAAACAAGTGGATTGAAAAGGACAATAATGACATCAAGCATTACGATGCAGCGATGCAGCAATGCAGCGTTCCCTGGTGGTCCAGTGATTAGGATTCGGCGCTCTCACCACCGCGGCCCTGGGTCGATTTCCGGCCAGGGAAATTGCATTTCCATCAAAATTAAAACCTTAGAAGAAAGAGTTACATGCATCTCATGTGGAAAAAAAGATTCATTGATTTAAACATCATTAATTAATCCATTGTAGAACTTCAATCATTTAATTTGCCCTGAGTATGTGAGGAACATTTATCCTGACCTCATTGTATTTTAGGAGCATGGTCCAGCCCTGGTATCTCCACCTGTGAAAGTAGGAAACTGCTGGAAATACACAATAGGACGGGTAGCCTTTGACAAACAATTAAACCCAGGTTACAGACTCTCTTCTTTCCCGTGTCCTTTGCGGGACACTTGTTCCCCTTTAATTTTACAGACTGACTGAGTTCACTAACCGCGGGGAGAGAGGAGGTGTCTCCGCGGCCCCACTGTGCTAACATGGAAGATAGCACGATGGGGATGTGGGATAGTGGGTGGGGATCAGTGACATGTTTGTGTAAAGGGCAGCGGAGGAGAAGGATTGACAGCTGTCAGTGAGGGACAGAAGTTGTTTAAGGTGAGCCAACACATTCCCGATCAGCACAGAAGGCATTCACTGGTCAGCTGCCTCCGAGCAGTTTCCGCAATTGAGCCGTTATCACGTTTGTTTTCCACGTGAAAGGATCCCGTGCAGGAAGATTATGTTTAAACTTGCTGTGGATGAACAGTCATGGGCGAGTTTATTCTCCTGTCAAAAGAGCGACAGTGGCTTCTCCCTTATTCTTTAATTGCTCTTTATTTCATTTCACTAAATAGATATATTTGAGTGAGAGAAATTGTTCCAGAGTGTCGCACACTTCATCTTTTGTTCCCTTTTAAACACATAAAATGAGGCCGGGGGAATAAATCCAGAAAAGAAAGCCGAGGGATATAGACAAGAGGAAGAGAGAAGGGGAAATACTGCCTCTACCCAGAACTAATGCAGAAACTCCTCTGCTGCGCTCGGGGTGGCCACCCGCAGCCTGGATACACTAACGTCCCAAAATTTCATTGCCTGTCGGAGTGGGACCGTTCGGCGCTTCAGAAGACAGGTTGAAATAGCAAAGTCACTGATTCAGTCCCATGTGCTTCTCTGACTGACACCGGGGAAACGGTGAGACAGATTTTGGAGCATAGGTCTGGTTATTGTGAAACAGCAAAGAAAATATGACGCCTGGAATTAAATTATTGAATGTGTATCCTGCTCGTTTAGTGGTTAGGCATTCACAGAGGGAGCCCGAGTTCGGAAAGTAACTTTTTAATTCAAATTTTTTTCAAATAATTACATGCAATTAATTAAACTCTGTGGGAGGTGGGGTGATTAAAACATCACCGATCGGAAGGGAATTGTCCGCGGGAAGCCTCCAACCGGAATTTTTGGGCCAATATTCCCACCCGGATTGTTTTGCAGACTTACACTCAATACTTCAATAACTGAACTGTAATAATTTCAGGAGCTTTCATCATAGATGATATTTTACACCCTATCTGACTAATCACACTCTGAATTTTTGAAATTGGTTTCAAATGTTCATTGCTCAGAAGACAAGGAACGTGGGGTACTTTTTTCAATTTATTTCACAGCAAATATATTCTAAAATGATGTTTCGGCCCGGGCTCGAACCGGGGCCGTTTCGTGTGTGAGACGAACGTTATAACCACTACACTACAGAAACCACTGCTGAACTTAGTGCCCAAAGAGAAGTGTTAAGCCAGAAGGTGTAATTCTGAATCCCTTTCTGTGAACAAATCTTTTCACAAACATTTCTCTGACCGAATCTGCACAAGTCAAAAATGTTCCTTTCAAAGTCGTTAAACTCCCAAATTAACGCACCCCCCGAATCTTCTGGATCTGAAAGCTCTAGTTGTGCCGACTCAATCCATAAATCTGACTTTACTCACCCTGTATTTTAGGAGATTGGTTTAAAATGTTCATTGCTCATAAGACACGGAACCTGGGCTACTTTTGTTCAATGTATTTCACAGCAAATATATTCTAAAATAAAGCACGCGCCCAGGCTCAAACCAGGGACATTTCATTTGGGAGGTGAACATGATAACGGCTGCACTACATAAACCTTTCCTTAACCCAGCCCACGTTTCGTAATTTGTACCACAATTAAACCCAATGAGATCGGAATAAAAGTTCCTCACAGGCTCATGGCAAAATAAATGGTAAAAGATTTACAAAATAATTTATGTATTAATTAATGATGTTCAAGTCAATGATGCTTATTTTTTATACATGATTTGCATGTAGATCTGTAAAACAAATGAACTCTTTTTTTTATAAGGTTTTGAATTAAAAGTACAACTTCCCAGGGTGGGAATTGAATCCAGGACACAACGTTGAGAGTATTGAATCCTTACCACTCGACAACCAGGGACCGATAGACCGTTTTACTGCTGCATCATTATAGTTCATGACATTATTGTCATTTTCAGTTCACTTGATTCACACCGAAAAAGATTGTAACTGTTGTGTATGCATGCCTGTTTACTGTGTGATGTCTGCAACACTGCTATGCAACACTGAATCGACTCTTACACTCTACATACCTTACCTACACCAGAGGGTGCTGCTGCTTGAGACTGAAAGGTTACCTGCAACCCAGTATATAAAGGAGCTCACAGCTTGGTGTCCTCACTCGAGGAGCTTCAAATAAATGACTACAGGTCTACACAGTTTAAGTATCATACCCTGCCTTGTGGAGTCATTACTCAAGGTGCCTACATACACTACAGTAAACGCCACTTGAAATCACATTCAAATGATTCACTGAATCCACCCCTTGTACCACCGCAACACAGGTTCGATTCTTGGTCAGGGAGATACTATTTACAACGCAGTTTTCAAACTAATAGCCCGAAATAAATGTCAACATACAGCTAATGTGAAAAAATGAATTCATTTAATCATGTTCAATGAACCATTAACTTTCTTTTGCAGAATTAAAGAAATGATAATATGGCTACTGAGGGATAGTGGTACATAAGAACAGAAGAATTAGGAACAAGAGTCGGCCATCTAGCCCCTCGAGCCTGCTCCGCCATTCAACAAGATCATGGCTGATCTGGCCGTGGACTCAGCTCCACTTATCCGCCCGCTCCTCATAACCCTTAATTCCCTTATTGGTTAAAAATCTATCTATCTGTGACTTGAATACATTCAATGCGCTAGCCACAACTGCTTCCTTGGGCAGAGAATTCCACAGATTCACAACCCTCTGGGAGAAGGAAATTCCTTCTCAACTCGGTTTTAAATTGGCTCCCCCGTATTTTGAGGCTGTGCCCCCAAGTTCTAGTCTCCCCGACCAGTGGAAACAATCTCTCTGCCTTTATCTTGTCTATCCCTTTCATTATTTTAAATGTTTCTACAAGATCACCCCTCATCCTTCTGAACTCCAACGAGTAAAGACCCAGTCTACTCAATCTATCATCATAAGGTAACCCACTCATCTCCGGAATCAGCCGAGTGAATTGTCTCTGTACCCTCTCCAAAGCTAGTATATCCTCACTTAAGTAAGGTGACCAAAACTGCACGCAGTACTCCAGGTGCGGCCTCACCAATACCCTATACAGTTGCAGCAGGACCTCCCTGCTTTTGTACTCCATGCCTCTCGCAATGAAGGCCAACATTCCATTCGGCTTCCTGATTACCTGTTGCACCTGCAAACTAACTTTTTGGGACTCATGCACAAGGATCCCCAGGTCCCTCTGCACCGCAGCATGTTGCAATTTCTCCCCATTCAAATAATATTCCCTTTTTACTGTTTTTTTTCCCAAGGTTGATGACCTCACACTTTCCGACATTGTATTCCATCTGCCAAACCTTAGCCCATTCATTTAACCTATCTAAATCTCTTTGCAGCCTCTCTGTCCTCTACACAACCTGCTTTCCCACTAATCTTTGTGTCATCTGCAAATTTTGTTGCACTACACTCTGTCCCCTCTTCCAGGTCATCTATGTATATTGTAAACAGTTGTGGTCCCAGCACCGATCCCTGTGGCACACCACAAACCACCGATTTCCAACCCGAAAAGGGCCCATTTATCCCGACTCTCTGCTTTCTGTTAGCCAGTCAATTCTCTATCCATGCTAATACATTTCCACTGACTCCGCGTATCTTTATCTTCTGCAGTAACCTTTTGTGTGGTACCTTATCGAATGCCTTTTGAAAATCTAAATTCACCACATCCATCGGTACACATCCAACATGCTCGTTATATCCTCAAAGAATTCCAATAAATTAGTTAAACATGATTTCCGCTTCATGAATCCATGCTGCGTCTGCTTGATTGCACTATTCCTATCTTGATGTCCCACTATTTCTTCCTTCATGATAGTTTCAAGCATTTTCCCTACTACAGATGTTAAACTAACCAGCCTATAGTTATCTGCCTTTTGTCTGCCCCCTTTTTTAAACAGAGGCGTTACATTAGCTGCTTTCCAATCCGCTGCTACCTCCGCAGAGTCCAGAGAATTTTGGTAGATTATAACGAATGCATCTGCTATAACTTCCGCCATCTCTTTTAATACTGGCATTTCATCAGGACCAGGGGACTTGTCTACATTGAGTCCCATTAGCCTGCCCAGCACTACCCCCGAGTGATAGTGATTGTTTCAAGGTCCTCTCTTCCCACATTCCTGTGGCCAGCAATTTCTTGCATGGTTTCTGTGTCTTCCATTGTGAAGCCCGAAGCAAAATAATTGTTTATGGTCTCAGCCATTTCCACATTTAGAAACATAGAAACATAGAAAATAGGTGCAGGAGTAGGCCATTCGGCCCTTCTAGCCTGCACCACCATTCAATGAGTTCCTGGCTGAACATGTAACTTCAGTACCCCATTCCTGCTTTCTCACCATACCCCTTGATTCCCCTAGTAGTAAGGACTTCATCTAACTCCTTTTTGAATATATTTAGTGAATTGGCCTCAACAACTTTCTGTGGTAGAGAATTCCACAGGTTCACCACACTCTGGGTGAAGAAATTCCTCCTCATCTCGGTCCTAAATGGCTTCCCCCTTATCCTTAGACTGTGTCCCCTGGTTCTGGACTTCCCCAACATTGGGAAGATTCTTCCTGCATCTAATCTGTCTAACCCCGTCAGAATTTTAAACGTTTCTATGAGGTCCCCTCTCATTCTTCTGAACTCCAGTGAATACAAGCCCAGTTGATCCAATCTTTCTTGATAGGTCAGTCCCGCCGTCCCGGGAATCAGTCTGGTGAACCTTCGCTGCACTCCCTCAATAGCAAGAATGTCCTTCCTCAGGATAGGAGACCAAAACTGTACACAATACTCCAGGTGTGGCCTCACCAAGGCCCTGTACAATTGTAGCAACATCTCCCTGCCCCTGTACTCAAATCCCCTCGCTATGAAGGCCAACATGCCATTTGCTTTCTTAACCGCCTGCTGTACCTGCATGCCAACCTTCAATGACTGATGTACCATGACACCCAGGTCTCTTTGCATCTCTCCTTTTCCTAATCTGTCACCATTCAGATAATAGTCTGTCTCTCTGTTTTTACCACCAAAGTGGATAACCTCACATTTATCCACATTATGCTTCATGTGCCATGCATTTGCCCACTCACCCACCCTATCCAAGTCGCGCTGCAGCCTCATAGCATCCTCCTCGCAGTTCACACTGCCACCCTACTTAGTGTCATCCGAAAATTTGGAGATACTACATTTAATCCCCTCGTCTAAATCATTAATGTACAGTGTAAACAGCTGGGGCCCCAGCACAGAACCTTGCGGTACCCCACTAGTCACTGCCTGCCATTCTGAAATGTCCCCATTTACTCCTACTCTTTGTTCCTGTCTGACAACCAGTTCTCAATCCATGTCAGCACACTACCCCCAATCCCATGTGCTTTAACTTTGCACATTAATCTCTTGTGTGGGACCTTGTCGAAAGCCTTCTGAAAGTCCAAATATGCCACATCAACTGACTCTCCCTTGTCCACTCTGCTGGAAACATCCTCAAAAAATTCCAGAAGATTTGTCAAGCATGATTTCCCTTTCACAAATCCATGCTGACTTGGACCTATCATATTACCTCTTTCCAAATGCACTGCTATGACATCCTTAATAATTGATTCCATCATTTTACCCAGTACCGATGTCAGGCTGACCGGTCTATAATTCCCTGTTTTCTCTCTCCCTCCTTTTTTAAAAAGTGGGGTTACATTGGCTACCCTCCACTCCATAGGAACTGATCCAGAGTCAATGGAATGTTGGAAAATGACTGTCAATGCATCCGCTATTTCCAAGGCCACCTCCTTAAGTACTCTGGGATGCAGTCCATCATGCCCTGGGGATTTATCGTCCTTCAATCCCATCAATTTCCCCAACACAATTTCCCGACTAATAAGGATTTCCCTCAGTTCCTCCTCCTTACTAGACCCTCCGACCCCTTTTATATCCGAAAGGTTGTTTGTGTCCTCCTCAGTGAATACAGAACCAAAGTACTTGTTCAATTGGTCCGCCATTTCTTTGTTCCCCGTTATGACTTCCCCTGATTCTGACTGCAGGGGACCTACGTTTGTCTTTACTAACCTTACTAACATATCTATAGAAACTTTTGCAATCCGTCTTAATGTTCCCTGCAAGCTTCTTCTCGTACTCCATTTTCCCTGCCCTAATCAAACCCTTTGTCCTCCTCTGCTGAGTTCTAAATTTCTCCCAGTCCCTGGGTTCGCTGCTATTTCTGGCCAATTTGTATGCCACTTCCTTGGCTTTAATGCTATCCCTGATTTCCCTTGATAGCCACGGTTGAGCCACCTTCCCTTTTTTATTTTTATGCCAGACAGGAATGTACAATTGTTGTAGTTCATCCATGCGGTCTCTAAATGTCTGCCATTGCCAATCCACAGTCAACCCCTTCAGTATCATTCGCCAATCTATCCTAGCCAATTCACGCCTCATACCTTCAAAGTTACCCTTCTTTAAGTTCTGGACCATGGTCTCTGAATTAACTGTTTCATTCTCCATCCTAATGCAGAATTCCACCATATTATGGTCACTCTTCCCCAAGGAGCCTCGCACAACGAGATTGCTAATGAATCCTCTCTCATTACACAACACCCAGTCTAAGATGGCCTCCCCCCTAGTTGGTTCCTCGACATATTGGTCTAAAAAAACATCCCTTATGCACTCCAGGAAATCCTCCTCCACCGTATTACTTCCAGTTTGGTTAACCCAATCTATGTTCATATTAAAGTCACCCATTATAACTGCTGCACCTTTATTGCACGCACCTCTAATTTCATGTTTGATGCCCTCGCCAACATCACTACTACTGTTTGGAGGTCTGCACACAACTCCCACTAACGTTTTTTGCCCTTTGGTATTCTGCAGCTCTACCCATATAGATTCCCATTATTAAATCCCCCTTCTCATCTTCTAAGGGACCAACATTTACTTTAGTCACTCTTTTCCGTGTTATATATCGGTAAAAGCTTTAACTATCCATTTTTATGCTTTGCACAAGTTTACCTTTGTAATCTATCTTTCCTTTCTTTATTGCTTTCTTAGTCATTCTTTGCTGTCGTTTAAAATTTTCCCAATCTTCTATTTTCTCACTAACCTTGGCCACCTTATACGCATTGGTTTTTAATTTGATATTCTCCTTTATTTCCTTGGTTATCCACGGCTGGATATCCCTTCTCTTACCGCCCTTCTTTTTCACTGGAATATATTTTTGTTGAGCACGATGAAAGAACCTCTTAAAAGTCCTCCACTGTTCCTCAATTGTGCCACCGTTTCGTCTGTGTTTCCAGTCTACTTTAGCCAACTCTGCCCTCATCCCACTGTAGTCCCCTTTGTTTAAGCATAGTACGCTCGTTTGAGACACTACTTCCTCACCCTCAATCTGTATTACAAATTCAACCATACTGTGATCACTTATTCCGAGAGGATCTTTTACTAGCTTCAATCATTAATTTTCTCTTTACATGTGATGAACTTTTATCACTATCTCGTTTACACACTGTATTTTAGGAGAATGGTTTAAAATTTTAAGTGCTTATTGTCATGTATTCAACCAACATTGTAACCCATATATAATCTGACCTCAGTTGTACACTGTGAGAACAATGACCACTAGGTGGTGAACTTGTGGGAGACACTTCTAACCTGGACCTTCAGGTATAAAAGGGGAAGCTCCACCCACTTTCATTACTTGAGTGCTAAGGAATAAAGGACAGGCCACAGACTGACCTTCTCTCAAGCATGGGCCTCGTGTGCATTTCTACTGTATAGTAAGGATGTATCAATGGCGACGAGAAACTGGGATTTAAACCACGTGAGCATGGCCGCTAGCAGAATAGACGAGGGATACTGTGTTAAGGAATGGTTGGGACAGAGAATCAACATTGTTGAAGCAGCACACAGTTCTCCAAGCAGACAATGGCAATCGGGTATGCCCCAACATGTAGTCGAACCCAGAGGGGGAGTTCGACAGAGATAATGGCAAGCAGACCGGCGATTCACACCATTGCAAGGGACAATGTGGCCAGTAATGGGGCCCTCAACACCTGCTAATGGCACACTCAAGGACAGTCACAGGGGTAGTCCGGCACGATTGACGAGCAAGGGATCTTTTGTTTCCAACAACAGCTCATGTTGGAGGCATGGAGGCACAAACTCAGCCGGAGATTGCAGAGATGAGCAAAATACCTACAGAAATTGCGGAAATGAACGCTGGGGGAAATCGCTGGAAGCTGAAGTTCAGTGAGTTCATGTGGAAACATAGAAAAATAGAAACATAGAAACATAGAAAATAGGTGCAGGAGCAGGCCATTCAGCCCTTCTAGCCTGCACCGCCATTCAATGAGTTCATGGCTGAACATGAAACTTCAGTACCCCCTTCCTGCTTTCTCGCCATAACCCTTGATCCCCCGAGTAGTAAGGACTTCATCTAACTCCCTTTTGAATATATTTAGTGAATTGGCCTCAACTACTTTCTGTGGTAGAGAATTCCACAGGTTCACCACTCTCTGGGTGAAGAAGTTTCTCCTCATCTCGGTCCTAAATGGCTTACCCCTTATCCTCAGACTGTGACCCCTGGTTCTGGACCTCCCCAACATTGGGAACATTCTTTCTGCATCTAACCTGTCTAAACCCGTCAGAATTTTAAACGTTTCTATGAGGTCCCCTCTCATTCTTCTGAACTCCAGTGAATACAAGCCCAATTGATCCAATCTTTCTTGATAGGTCAGTCCCGCCATCCCGGGAATCAGTCTGGTGAACCTTCGCTGCACTCCCTCAATAGCAAGAATGTCCTTCCTCAAGTTAGGAGACCAAAACTGTACACAATACTCCAGGTGTGGCCTCACCAAGGCCCTGTACAACTGTAGCAACACCTCCCTGCCCCTGTATTCAAATCCCCTCGCTATGAAGGCCAACATGCCATTTGCTTTCTTAACCGCCTGCTGTACCTGCATGCCAACCTTCAATGACTGATGTACCATGACACCCAGGTCTCGTTGCACCTTCCCTTTTCCTAATCTGTCACCATTCAGATAATAGTCTGTCTCTCTGTTTTTACCACCAAAGTGGATAACCTCACATTTATCCACATTATACTTCATCTGCCATGCATTTGCCCACTCACCTAACCTATCCAAGTCACTCTGCAGCCTAATAGCATCCTCCTCGCAGCTCACACTGCCACCCAACTTAGTATCATCCGCAAATTTGGAGATACTGCATTTAATCCCCTCGTCTAAATCATTAATGTACAATGTAAACAGCTGGGGCCCCAGCACAGAACCTTGCGGCACTCCACTAGTCACTGCCTGCCATTCTGAAAAGTACCCGTTTACTCCTACTCTTTGCTTCCTGTCTGACAACCAGTTCTCAATCCACGTCAGCACACTACCCCCAATCCCATGTGCTTTAACTTTGCACGTATACAGTTCATACACCAGGATGCCACCGATAATGATGAAAGTGCTCCTCAGTGGCATCCCAGTATCAATGGAGCTAGACACGGGGGCTAGCCCGTCCCTGATGGGTAACAAAGAGTTTGACAAGTTGTGGGCGTCCAAGGCCAGTAGGGCCAAAATTATCACCGATTGACGCACAGCTATGGACATACACCAAGGAGATCATTCCGGTGCTTGGCAGCACCACGGTAATCGTGACCCACAAAGATTCGGAGAACAGGTTGCCACTCTGGGTTGTCCCGGGGGATGGTCCCGCACTACTGGGGAGGAGTTGGCTTGCTGTCATGAACTGGAAATGGGGCAATGTTAATGCTATTTCCTCTGTGGAGCGAGTTTCATGCACACAGATCCTGCACAAATTTGACTCATTATTTCAACCCGGCATTGGCACTTTCATGGGGGCCAAGGTAGTGATTCACATAAACCCGGAAGCCAGGCCAGGACACCACAAGGCCAGAGCGGTGCCGTACGTGATGTGGGAAAAGATAGAAGGTGAATTGAACCGCCTGCTGAGGGAAGGTATCAATTTGCCAGTCGAATTCAGTGACTGGGCGAGCCCGATTGTACCGGTGTTCAAGGCGGATGGGTCGGTCAGGATATATGGTGATTACAAGGCCACCATCAATCGGGTGTCACTCCAAGACCAGTATCCGCTACCGAGAGCGGAGGACCTCTTTGCGATGCTATCCGGTGGCAAACTTTTTTCAAAATTGGACGTGACCTCAGCTTACATGACCCAGGAGCTGGCGAGAGAGTTGAAGAAGCTGACCACCATCACGACACACAAGGGTTGTTTGAGTACAACAGATGTCCGTTCGGGATTCGCTCGGCCGCCACGATCTTCCAAAGAAATATGGAAAGCCTCCTCAAGTCGATTCCAGGGACGGTGGTTTTTCAGGACGACATCCTCATCACGGGTTACGAGACTGAAGAACACCTCCACAACCTGGAGGAGGTGCTACGCAGACTGGACCGGGTAGGGCTGCGACTGAAAAAGGCGAAGTGCATCTTCCTAGCTCCAGAGGTAGAATTCCTGAGGATGAGGGTAGTGGTAGACGGGATGAGCCCTACTGCGTCCAGGACGGAAGCGATCCAGAGAGCACCCAAACCGCGTAACACGACGGACCTGCGTTTGTTCCTGGGGCTCCCGAACTATTTGGTAACTTTCTTCCCAAATTGAGCACGCTGCTAGAGTCGCTCCACGTGCTCCTAAGCAAAGGTCTCGAATGGGTCTGAGGGGACAGCTAGGAAAGGGCTTTTAATAGAGCACACAATTTGTTATGTTCCAACAATCTGTTCACGCGATATGACCCATGAAAGAAACTTGTGTTAACGTGCGATGCGTCGTCCTATGGTGTCGGGTGTGTGTTGCAGCATGTCAATGCCAAGGGTCAGTTACAGCCGGTAGCTTATGCCTCCAGAAGTCTGTCCCAGGCAGAAAGGGGCTACGGGATGATAGAAAAGGAGGCGCTCGCATGTGTATATTCGGTAAAGAAAATGCACCAGTACCTGTTTAGCAGGAAATTTGAGCTGGAGACAGATCACAAACCCCTCACGTCCCTTTTGGCCGTCAACAAGGCCATAAATGTAGACGCATCGGTCCGCATACAGAGGTGGGCACTCACGTCAGCCACCTATGACTACACAATTCGGCAAAGACCGGGCACTGAAAACTGAGCCGATGCACTCAGCAGGCTCCCACAAGCCACCACTGAGGGGGCTACCGAGCATGCCGCTGAGATGGTCATGGCTGTTGAAACTTTCGCAAGCGATGGCTCACCCGTGACAGCCCGTCAGACTAAAGTCTGGACAAAGAGAGACCCGCCATTGTCTCTATCAAGAAATGTGTCCTGAATGGGGACTGGGCAGCCACGTACAGGGCATGCCCTGAGGAATTTAAACCATTTCACAGGGGCAGGGATGAACTCTCGATTCAGGCCGATTGCCTACTGTGGGGAAACCGCGTAGTCATGCCCCAGATGGGCAGAGAGGTGTTCATCAGAGAACTCCACAATGAGCATCCGGGCATTGTCATGATGAAGGCAATTGCCAGGTCACACGTTTGGTGGCCAGGGATAGATGCAGATCTGGAAGTTTGTGTTCGCAGGTACAACATGTGTGCCAGCTGGGCAATGCGCCCAGGGAAGCCCCCATTAGCCCCTGGCCATGGCCCGCCAAGCCTTGGTCACGCATCCATGATGACTACACAGGCCCTATCATCGGAAAAATGTTTTTGGTTGTAGTAGACGCTCACTCCAAATGGATCGAGTGTGACATTTTAAATTCAAGCACATCCTCTGCCACGGTAGAAGGTCTACAGGCAATGTTCGCCGCCCACGGTCTACCGGACATCTTGGTCAGCGACAATGGCCTGTGCTTCACAAGCACTGAATTCCAGGACTTCATGGCAGGCAATGGAATTAACCATGTCAGAAAGGCACCGTTCAAGCCAGCCTCAAACGGCCAGGCAGAACGAAAAGTGCAGATAATCAAACAGGGGATGCTCATAATCCAAGGGGGTTCCCTACAAAGCCACTTATCACGCCTCCTGTTGGCCAATAGATCCTGACCACACTCGCTCACAGGGGTTCCACCCGCAGGGCTGCTAATGATAAGGATGCTCAAATGCCGTTATCCCTTATACACCACACCATGAAAGAAATTGTTGAGAGCAGGCGCCAATCACAATATAACTACCATGACAGGAATGCGGGGGCATGATATAATGGTGTAAACGACTCTGTTGTTGTCCACAACTACACTGCAGGACCTAAATGTCTCGCAGGCACTGTGATTGCCAAAGAGGGCAATAGGATTCTGGTAGTTAAAGTAACCAATGGACAAATCTGCCGCAAACATGTGGATCAAACAAAAAGGAGGTTAAGCAACCCCATCGAGGAAGCAGAGGAAGAACACGATACAGAGTTCACTCCAGCACAGCTGAAAGAACACCGGAACCAAAGGGAGGAGAGCCCAGTCACTGTGGGCAGTCCGGATAGGCCTGAGGCACCGCAAACAGCAGACACACAGGCCAGCGCCCAACAGCCGGAGCCCCAACTCAGGCGCTCTACAAGAGAGCGTAAACCACCAGAGAGACTCAACCTGTGATCCCAAAAAGACTTTGGGGTCATGTATTCAACCAGCATTGTAACCCATTTTCAAATTCAAAACCTTATAAAATTGACGACATGCAGCCAACGTGCAAAAGTAAGAATTCTTTTAATCACCGTTAATTAGCCGATAACCTTCATCAGAATGAAATAAATAATAATATAATTACTGAGGAACAGTGGTATCCTCAATCATTCATTTTCTCTTTCCATGTGATGAAGTTTTATCCCTATCTCATTTACACGCTGTATGAGAATGGTTTAAAATTATAAGTGTTTATGACTCAGTTGTAAAACCATTGATTGTGTGTGTGTCTATACTTGATAGGAGGAGCACTTGAGACCGAAGTACCAGTTCTATATATGTACCAATATAATCAATTTCCACCAGTTTCTTTAAACCCAATAACATAATTTATTTCTAATGGGCTGAATGGAACATGATCCATGTAAAAAATTGTTCTCGTTTTACTTGAACTGAATGCTCATAAAACATTGGAGTGGGAACTAATTGGATAACAGCACTGCTGGCAACATTTGCGGAATAGATTCGTGCAGCCAAAACGCACAATGACAACCTGGGACTGTGCGGCACCGAATATCCGGGGAAAAACAGTTAAACACTTCGTCCCTGGGTAGGCTCGAACCATCAACCTTTCGGTTAACAGCCGAACGCGCTAGCCCATTGCGCCACATAGACTGATGGAAGACGAAGGCGCAAGACATCCAAAACCAGGGTGTCAGTCAGTTAAAGCTTCAGATTGCTCCGACCGGGATGGAACTTGTCCACTCTCAGTTGTACTTTTCCCAAATAAATGGAGGGACATTCATTGTGGATGTATGGAAACAGTCTGGTCCCGCACACTGCAGACACTTCCATATCACCGCCAACCAGCTCTCCCACAACCGGTGTGATCTACCTTCCAGCCTTCCGGTGCCTTGTCTGTGACAAAGTATTCTGATTGTCCCGAAGCCGGTATTAGGTTTGAATTCCTTTTCAGCTCCTGACTGCGGATATTCCTGTGATTAAACGGGAAGTAAATGCTTACAGGGACAGTTGGATTCACCGTTTCTTTGCTTGGTGAAATTTCAAAGATTGAAAGGAACGCACATCAACCCCAAACGTCCCGTGAGATGGAAGCCCAGTTGCTGTTTCAAGCTTGAATGCAGGTACAAGCAGAACTTATTCATAGAAAGTCCAAGTCCCTGAGACGCCTGATTATTTGCACCAAACTCTTTGCAAAGAGTTGAGGTACATGTTTGGTGATCTGGGCACATCTTTCCCCAAACTACAACACTTCAAACATAACTCAATGGCTGTAAAGCGCTTTGGGGCGTCATGAGTTCCTGAAAGGCGCTGCAGATATGCAAGTCCTTCTTTGCAAAAGTTCGATGCAATTTCAAAATATGCGAGCAATATCAGGGCTCCTCTGGGACCCCTCGTAAATTTCAATTAACAACTCCGAAGGGAAATCACAGCCCGAGACCAACGAGCCAACTGTTTGACAAACGTGAAGATAAGGTGTAACCATGATCAAAGCATTTTTTTGTGTGTCGCTATTCAGAACATAAGAACTTGAGAACTAGGAGCAGGAGTAGGCCATATGGCCCCTCGAGCCTGCTCCACCATTTAATATGATCATGGCTGATCCGATCATGGACTCAAGTCCACATCGCTGCCCGTTCCCCATAAGCCTTATTTCCTTATCAGTTAAGAAGCTATCTCTGTCTTAAATTTATTAAATGTCGTGGCTTTCTCAGCTCTCTGATGCAGTGAGTTCGAAAGATTTACAACCCTCTGAGAGAAGAAATTCCTCCTCATCACAGATTTAAATGGGCAGCCCCTTATTCTGAGATTATGACCCTAGTTCTAGTCTCCCCTATCAGTGGAACCATCCTTTCTGCATCCACCTTATCAAGCTCCCTCATTACTTTATACGTTTCGATAAGATCACCTCTCATTCTTCTGAATTCCAATGAGGAGAGGCCCCACCTACTCAACCTTTTCTCATAAGTTAACCCCCTCATTTCCGGAATCAACCCAGTGAACCTTCTCTGAACTGCCTCCAAAGCAAGTATATCCTTTCGTAAATATTGTAAGTGTTTGTGATCCTCGCCCAATTGCCAGATGGACGGTTTGAATCGCCCCCACCTTACGAAAGTTCTAGATCCGGGAATTATTATTCAGAGTGTAAATTAAATGAGTCACGGAAAGGGATGCTTCAGTGATAAATTGTAGTATATTTATTTGGTCTAACATACACTGTCTAAAACATGCACTGCTAAACAAAATCACTGTCTCTGTGGAGAAACACGCAGTAATTCCCTGGTGGATTCTAACCCCACCCCTACCAATGAATTACCCTCCCCAGAATAGCCCTGGAAAGCTTCACTTCTGAGAATACCCTGAGCCCTTACCCAGCTGGCCTGGGATATTTGGTTACTGGCTTGGGACACTCGCGACCATGTTCACCACCACACGCAGCCCGTTTCCTTGCTCAGCTCAGCTGTAGGAAGTCACTTCCTGGAATTCAGTCTCAGTGGCATCTTCTGTAGTACTGCAGCCCCTTCCTCTGATACATCGATCGGTGGAGCGAGAGCGAGAGGGAGAGGGGGCTCTCTCTAGACACAAGCTGCAAGCTGCAAGCTCCAAGCTTCACACCAAGCTCCAAGCTAAAAATAAAGTGGAAAGGACCCTGTCTTTCTGGGAGTCTTGCTACCCCTATCTTTCCCGCCAATCTTTAAAACCCCTTTGTTTCTAAGCACGGGTACTTAGTCAGTGATGGGCCATCCCACCCATGCATTGGGCTGATGGCGCTTAATCTGGGCATCTCTCTGAGCCTTTGTGTTGGGAAAGACCCAGCTCCTCCTTGACTGGCCAGGCTGGTGGGTTCATTGTTCTGTGTCTCCTTCTGAGATGGAGGTGAGAAGTGCTTTTACAAATTAGAGTGGCTTTGTCAGTGGCCCCCCTTCCTGGCCGACAGCTCTTTTGTCAATGGATGACTGACAGCTTTTTTGTCCCAGCGAACTGCCATGCGGTCTCTGGAGTTTTAACAAAACCAGCTTTTTCACATATCTGCGCAGGGTGTTCCCAGCACAGGGAAAATAGCCTCAGAAAAATAAAATCCACAAAATATTCTCGACTGAGTCCATTCTTTAAACAGAAACTTTGCGATGTCTTCATTACGCTCTGCTAATTATCGATCTTGCCACGTAAAAAGTGCGTTGGCATTGCAATGCATTAATGTAAAATTAATGAAAAGAAAATGCAACGTTTTGTCGAGAGCAAAACATGCATTGCCTGCATTTCAAAAAGCATTGCTTTTATTCATCTTGCGGAATGCATATTGCACAGATAATCTCAGCACACATTGTGCAGGCAAAGGCAGCATTAGACAAAAAAGTGATTTGTCCTCCGCTGATTTGTAGCAGATAACTGACGGTTGAGCACACAATTTGACAACTAGACTTGTAGATCTAGCATCAATGAAAAAGGCAACAAACCTGCCCACCAGCACCAGGTGTCTTTCACTTGTTTGTCCCAAATTTTCAGCAGCTGGGACAACAAGAATTTAGGTTTCACCGAGATTTAAACTCAGATCGCTAGATTTAAAATCAAGAGGGCTCACCATTACACCATGGAACTAACTATTCCAAAACTTTTGAAACATACTTCGTCACAGACAAGGCACTGGAAGGCTGGAAAGTAGATCACACCGGTTGTGGGAGAGCTGGTTGGTGGTGACATGGAAGTGTCTGCAGTATGCGGGACCAGACTGCTTCCACACATCCACAATGAATGTCCCACCCTTTACTTGGGAAAAGTACAACTGAGAGTGGATGAGTTCCATCCCGGTCGGAGCAATCTGAAGCTTTAACTGACTGACACCCTGGTTTTGCATGTCTTGCAGTGTGTATCTGTGGTGCAATGGTTTAGCGCATTCGGCTGGTAACTGAAAGGTGGGTAATCCAAACCCATCTCCGGGCGAAGCCTTTTAATGTTTTTCCCCGAGGATTCGGTATCGCACAGTTCCGGGTTGTCATTGTGCATTTTGGCTGCACGAATATATTCCGCAAACATTGCAAGCTTTGCTGTTATCCAGTGAGTTCCCACTCCAATACTTTATGAGCATTCAGCACAAGTAAAACGATAAAAAAAATTTACATGGATCATGTTCTTCCATCCAGTCCAATCAAAATAAATTATGTTATTGGGTTTAAAGGAACTGCTGAAAATTGATTCTATTGATGCATAAATCGAACTGGAACTTCGGTCTCAAGTGCTCCTCCTATCAAGAATAGACACACACACAATCAATGGTTTTACAACTGAGTCATAAACACTTACAATTTCTCATACAGCATGTAAATGAGATCGGGATAAAAATTGATCACATGTAAAGAGAAAATGAATGATTAAAGATACTACTGTCCTTCAGTAGCTATATTAATATTTATTTCATCCTGAAAAAGGTTATCGGTTATTTAACTGTGATTTAATTAATTCTTATTTTTTCTTATTAGCTGCATGTCTTCAATTTTATAAGGTTTTGAATTGAAAAAAGCTGTTACAGAAGTTACCGCCCTGACCTGGAATCGAAGCTGTTTTGCGGTGGTGCAAGGAGTGGTTTTACCCAATCATTTAAATGTGATTTCAAAGAATGACGAGGCGTTAAATTCAGATCATGGTTACAATGTGTTTCGTTGTGAAACAAGTGGATTGAAAAGGACAATAATGACACCAAGCATTACGATGCAGCGATGCAGCAATGCAGCGTTCCCTGGTGGTCCAGTGATTAGGTTTCGGCGCTCTCACCACCGCGGCCCTGGGTCGATTTCCGGCCAGGGAAATTGCACTTCCATCAAAATTAAAACCTTAGAAGAAAGAGTTACATGCATCTCATGTGGAAAAAAAGATTCATTGATTTAAGCATCATTAATTAATCCATTGTAGAACTTCAATCATTTAATTTGCCCTGAGTATGTGAGGAACTTTTATCCCGACCTCATTGTATTTTAGGAACATGGTCCAGCCCCGGTATCTCCACTTGTGAAAGTAGGAAACTGCTGGAAATACACAACAGGACGGGTAGCCTTTGACAAACAATTAAACCCAGGTTACAGACTCTCTCCCTTCCCCTGCCCTTTGCGGGACACTTGTTCCCCTTTAATTTTACAGACTGACTGAGTTCACTAACCGTGGGGAGAGAGTAGGTGTCTCCGCGGCCCCACTGTGCTAACATGGAAGATAACACGATGGGGATGTGGGGTGGTGGGTGGGGATCAGTGACATGTTTGTGTAAAGGGCAGCGGAGGAGAAGGATTGACAGCTGTCAGTGAGGGACAGAAGTTGTTTAAGGTGAGCCAACACATTCCCGATCAGCACAGAAGGCATTCACTGGTCAGCTGCCCTCTGGTCAGAGCGGTTTCCGCAGTGGAGCCGTTATCACGTTTGCTTTCCGCGCGGAAGGATCCCGTGCAGGAAGATTATGTTTGAACTTACTGTGGATGAACAGCCATGGGCGAGTTTATTCTCCTGTAAAAAGGGTGACAGAGGCCGCGTGGCCTAATGGGTAAGGCGTCTGACTTCGATCGCAAACCACGAAATTATCAGAATAGTGCAGGTTCGAGTCCTGCTGCTGTCGTATTCGCTCACTGCCTGTAATTTTCAGGGAATTATAGACCGGTCAGCCTGACCTCAGTAGTGGGTAAAATGATGGAATCAATTATTAAGGATGTCATAGCAGTGCATCTGGAAAATGGTGACATGATAGGTCCAAGTCAGCATGGATTTGTGAAAGGGAAATCATGCTTGACAAATCTTCTGGAATTTTCTGAGGATGTTTCCAGTAAAGTGGACAAAGGAGAACCAGTTGATGTGGTATATTTGGACTTTCAGAAGGCTTTCGACAAGTTCCCACACAAGAGATTAATGTGCAAAGTTAAAGCACATGGGATTGGGGGTAGTGTGCTGACGTGGATTGAGAACTGGTTGTCAGACAGGAAGCAAAGAGTAGGAGTAAACGGGTACTTTTCAGAATGGCAGGCAGTGACTAGTGGAGTGCCGCAAGGTTCTGTGCTGGGGCCCCAGCTGTTTACATTGTACATTAATGATTTAGACGAGGGGATTAAATGCAGTATCTCCAAATTTGCGGATGATACTAAGTTGGGAGGCAGTGTGAGCTGCGAGGAGGATGCTATTAGGCTGCAGAGTGACTTGGATAGGTTTGGTGAGTGGGCAAATGCATGGCAGATGAAGTATAATGTGGATAAATGTGAGGTTATCCACTTTGGTGGTAAAAACAGAGAGACAGACTATTATCTGAATGGTGACAGATTAGGAAAAGGGAAGGTGCAACGAGATCTGGGTGTCATGGTACATCAGTCATTGAAGGTTGGCATGCAGGTACAGCAGGCGGTTAAGAAAGCAAATGGCATGTTGGCCTTCATAGCGAGGGGATTTGAATACAGGGGCAGGGAGGTGTTGCTACAGTTGTACAGGGCCTTGGTGAGGCCACACCTGGAGTATTGTGTACAGTTTTGGTCTCCTAACTTGAGGAAGGACATTCTTGCTATTGAGGGAGTGCAGCGAAGGTTCACCAGACTGATTCCCGGGATGGCGGGACTGACCTATCAAGAAAGATTGGATCAATTGGGCTTGTATTCACTGGAGTTCAGAAGAATGAGAGGGGACCTCATAGAAACGTTTAAAATTCTGACGGGTTTAGACAGGTTAGATGCAGAAAGAATGTTCCCAATGTTGGGGAAGTCCAGAACCAGGGGTCACAGTCTGAGGATAAGGGGTAAGCCATTTAGGACCGAGATGAGGAGAAACTTCTTCTCCCAGAGAGTGGTGAACCTGTGGAATTCTCTACCACAGAAAGTAGTTGAGGCCAATTCACTAAATATATTCAAAAGGGAGTTAGACGAAGTCCTTACTACTCGGGGGATCAAGGGTTATGGCGAGAAAGCAGGAAGGGGGTACTGAAGTTTCATGTTCAGCCATGAACTCATTGAATGGCGGTGCAGGCTAGAAGGGCTGAGTGGCCTGCTCCTGCACCTATTTTCTATGTTTCTATGTTTCTCCCTTATTCTTTCATTGCTCTTTATTTCACTTCACTAAATAGATATATTTGAGTGAGAGAAATTGTTCCAGAGTGTCACACACTTCATCTTTTGTTCCCTTTTAAACACATAAAATGAGGCCGGGGGAATAAATCCAGAAAACAAAGCCGAGGGATATAGACAAGAGGAAGAGAGAAGGGGAAATACTGCCTCTACACACTGGAGAAGTGTGAGCTTGTGGACCGGAGAAGTTGCAGCTGCTGGAGCTGTGCGTTTTATCGGGGAGGGACAGGGGGAGAGAGCCCGCCGAGCGACCGGAGAAGCTGAGAAGCTGCTGTGCTTTACATCGGGTTTGACACTGTTTATAAATGGCAGAGTGCCAAGTTTTCTCTCCCTACTGCCCATGTGCGAAGGTGTCAGCAGTGGTTTCGGCGCAGGCATTTGGCACCGCCCCCCACTTCACCATCGACGCCACGCCAGGACTCCGGGGACTGTACACAGCGGCCAGGATGGGGCGAGTTTTTCCCCGAGCCATTTCCAGCGCGCAAAGTCGATGCGCTTGAGGTCAGTGCGCCGAAAAAACTGCTTGGGGAAAATTTAGTCCTTGAAGAGTAAGGAGTACACTGAAGGAAATACAAATATATTTCACGAGCAACTGTCAATTTTAATAACTTTTTATACAACCATCGAAACAGCCAAAAAACAGGGCAGTCGGCCCATAGTACCTAATATATAGCCCACAGTACAAGAGTAAGGAAGTCTTGCTACAATTGTACAGGGCCCTGGTGAGACCACACCTGGAGTACTGCGCACAGTTTTGGTCTCCTTATTTGAGGAAGGAAATAATTGCCTGGGAGGTGGTACAACAGAGGTTCACCAGATTGATTCCTGGGATGAGAGGACTGTCTTAAGTTGAGAGATTGTGTAGAATGGGCCGATACTCTCCTGAGTTTAGAAGAATGAGAAGTGATCTCATTGAAACACACAATATTCTGAAGGGGATTGACAAGGTAGATGCTGAGAGGTTGTTTCCCCCGGGCTGGAGTGTCTAGAACCAGGGGCCACAGTCTCAGGTTAAGGGGTCGACCATTTAAGACAGAGATGAGGAGGAATTTCTTCACTCAGAGGGATATGAATCTTTGGAATTTTCTGCCCCACATGCTTGTGAATGCTGAGTCTCTGAATATATTCAAGGCTGCGTTAGATAGATTTTTCGAGTCTCGGGGAATCAAGTGATCGAGAGATCACTGGAGTTTGGAAGACTGAGAGGGGATCTCATGGAAACATATAAAATTCTGACGGGACTGGACAGGTCCCGATGTTGGGGAAGCCCAGAACCAGGGGTCGGAGTCTAAGGGATAAGGGGTAAGCCATTTAGGACTGAGATGAGGAGAAACTTCTTCGCTCAGAGAGTTGTTAACCTGTGGAATTCTCTGCCGCAGAGTTGTTGATGCCAGATGTTAGATATATTCAAGAGGGTGATGTGGCCCTGATAGCTAAAGGGATCAAGGGGTATGGAGAGAAAGCAGGAAAGGGGTACTGAGCTGAATGATCATCCATGATCTTATTGAAGGGTGGTGCAGGCTCGAAGTGCCGAATGGCCTACTCCTGCACCTATTTTCTATGTTTCGATGTTTCTATATCCTGCTACTGCTTCTTTAATAATGGATTCCAACATTTTCCCAACCACAGATGTTAGGCGAACTGGTCTATAGTTTCCTGCTTTTTGTCTGCCTCCTTTTTTAAATAGGGGCATTACATTTGCAGTTTTCCAATCTGCTGGGTCCTCCCCAGAATCCAGCGAGTGCATGTCCACAGATCACTGAAAGTAGCAGGCCAGGTAGCTAAGGTGGTTGAGAAGGAATATGGAATGATACCCTTTATTAGCCGAGACATAGAATACAAGAGATGGGGTCGGTGGGGCAGGTACTGCGTGCAGTTCTGGTCGCCATATTACAGGAAGGACATGATTGCACTGAAGATGGTGCAGAGGAGATTTACGAGGATGTTGCTGGGAGTGGAGAATCTTAGCCATGAGGACAGATTAGATAGGCTGGGTTTGTTTTCCATGGAACAGAGCTTGAGGGGAGACCTCATTGAGGTGTATAAAATTATGAGGTTTCGAATATAGTGGTTGGAAAGGACCTATTTCCCTTAGCAGAGGGAAACAAGGAGGCATAAATTTAAAGTAATTGGCCGAAAGTTTAGAGGAGAAATGTCTTCATGCAGAGGACTGTGGGGGTCTGGAACTCACTGCCTGAAAGGGTGGGAGAGGCAGAAACCCTCACCACATTTAAAAAGTGCTTGGATGTGCACCTGAAGTACCGTAACCTGCAGGGTTATGGACCTCGAGCTGGAAAGTGGGATCAGGCTGGATAGCCTCGAGTTGGCCGGCGCGGACACGATGGACCGAAATGGCCTCCTTCCGTGCTGTAAACTTCTTTGATTCGATGAACTCGTTTGCAAAGAGTTGAGGTGATTTGGGAACATCTTTCTTCACATGACAACATTTCAAAGGCAACTCAACGGCTGTAAAGCGCTTTGGGGCATCATGAGTTCATGACAGACGCTGCAGAAATACAAGTCCTTCTTTGCAAAATTTCAATGCAATCTCAAGGCTGGTCTGGGATTTGAAGCCAGGATCTTTCTACAAATTTCAAGTAACAACCAACGAAGCAAGAATCATACCCCTAGACCAACAAACCACCTGCTTAGCAAATGTGGAGATAAGATGTAACCATTATTGAAGCATTTTTAATGTGTGTTGCTCTTCTTGATCAAAGGAGCACATGAGACGAAATTAGTGACTTGGCCTTTTCGACATGTCTTCTGAAGCGCCGCACGGTCCCACTCCTGCAGTCAATGAGCTGTTGGGACGTTAATGTATCCATCATCATCAGCATCATAGGCGGTCCCTCGAAACGAGGATGACTTGCTTCCACGCTGAAAAAGGATGAATTCACAGGTGTTTCAATGAAGGATCCGAACGACATCCCGAAGGGTGGAAGATGCCTGTGCGTGGATTTTTTTAACGTGTGGTGGCCGTTGCACCCCAGCCATCACACGGGCTTGACAGAGCGAGGTCTTAGTCCAGTGGCAAGGGTTAAGCAAGACGACAGGCGACCAGCTCTGCTGCACGGACCCAGTGCACACACATATCGCAGTGTGGGCTGGCCCGTGCTAACCCTGGGCCCCTGGCCCCGAACTCATGCCTCTGCTGGGCACCGATCACGTCCCTCGACAGTCTCTCGCCGCTCCTTTGCCCCGATCTCGCCGCTCCTGCTGTATCTGCCCACGCTCCAATCACCGACCTGGACCTTGATGACGTCACACTTCGCTGCCACCGCCCTCCTGCACCAGCTCGCGCTGCTCCCTGGAGCAGTCTCCCGGGAGCTCCAAGCAGCTCCCAGGGTCGCTCGCCGTTCCTTTTATGGCCCCGACCTGCCGCTGGTGTTCTCCCGTTAGTGTATCCAGGCTGTGGGTGGCCACCCCGAGCGCAGCAGAGGGGTTTCTGCATTAGTTCTGGGTGGGGACAGTATCTTTCCCCTTCTCTCTTCCTCTTGTCTTTATCCCTGTGCTTTTATTTCTCTATTTATTCCCCCTGTCTCAGTTTCTACTGTTTAAAAGGGAACAAAAGATGAAATGGTTATCACTGTGGAACAATTTCTCTCACTCAAAGTTAGACGCACTACCGTTGCACCATGAGGTCTAGGTAGCTAGCCGTTGATATTCAGGTTCATATATAAATATATATAAATATATCTATATGTATCATAACCGTTCCCTGGTGGTCGAGGGATTAAGATCCAGCGCACTAAACTGGTTTCAATTCTCGATCAATTCATCGCATAAAAATAATTGAGGTTTGTGAGACGATTAATAATTGCTGTAATCACCATGAATACCAATACTTTCTGTGATAGACCGAGCATACAGACTATCTGGCTTCTCCTGCCCTTTGCCGGGCAAGTGTTCGGGGTTTAATTTTACAAACTGGGTGAGTTCACTGATCGCGGGGAGACGGTAGGAGCCTCTGTGGCCCCACTGTGAGGATGTGGAAGTGAACACGGTGGCTGGGTGATCCGTGACATTTCTGTAAAGGGCAGCGGAGGAGAAGGATTGAGAACGTTCAGTGTGGGACAGAAGTTGTTTAAGGTGAGCCAACACATTCCCGATCAGCACAGACGGAGCTCACTGGTCAGCTCCCCTCTGTTGGGGCTGCTGTGCCAGAGGTTTCTGTAGTGCAGTGGTTATCACATTTGCTTTATACGTGAAAAATACCCGGTTTGATTCTGGGTAGAAACATGATGTTTAAACTTGCTAGAAGGGAACAATCGGAGGAGAGTTTAGTCTCCTGGAAAATGCTGCCTGACCTGCTTAGATTTCCAGCATTTGCTGTTTTTATTTGCTATTTATTCTCCTGGTAGAAAGGCTCCCTTATTCCTGAATTGCTCTTTATTTAACCAATAAATAGATAACTTTCAGTGAGAGAAAACGGATCCACCGGGGACCTTTCGCGTGTGAGGCCAACGTGATATCCGCTACACTGCAGCCCATCAAAGGGCGAGAAACCACTGAATATAAAGGATGAGCTCACAAATATCAGGGGCAGTGCAGTCTGGTCAACGTCAAACCCTCCTTTCTTATTCAGCAGAGGCATGAACGGGAGTCAGATGCCACAAAGTTTAATTAAAGATACAAATACAAGTGAAACTTCCAAATCGTTTCACTGTAAAATTCTTTCACTTTATTTGAAATCCTACTGCATTGAATCTGAAAATGATCACCATGGGATTTTATCTTCACGATTGATTCTAATTTCTCTGCACGGAAGGAATAACCGGTGCTGTTAAATTTGACAAAAGTTGCCCCAGATTCCTGGTGACATCGGCAATACAGTGTGTAAAATGGGTCAACATGCTGAAGAACATAAGAACAAAAGAAATAGGAGCAGGAGTCGGTCATACGCCCCTCGAACCTGCTCCACCATTTAATACGATCATGCTCGATGCGATCATGGACTCAGGTCCACTTCCCTGCCCGCTCCGCAAAGCACAGGACAAATGTTTGAAGTATCGACTGTCCCTCAGTTAGCATTTCTTTCATTGTGCAAATGAAGGTGACGGGTTAATTAATGATGCTTTTCCATAAACGCAACACAAAAGTTTAAGAAAAAAACATACGGTGACTGGCAGGTGAGCACTGCTTCTGACACCTGGTGGGAATGGGCGGGGAAAGCCCCTTGTATTGTGAAAGCTTCATATAGAGGAACATCTCAAACACATTGTGTAGGCCTCGTGGCACAATGGTAGCGCGTCTGACTCCAGATCAGAAGGTTGCGTGTTCAAATCACGTCGGGGTCACTGTTCTTTCAGAATTAATATTTTCTTTGCTGTTTGGCAACACCCAGACCTTTGTTCCAAGGTCTGTCTCACTGTTTCCCAGGTGTCAGGCAGAGATACGCCTGCTGCCCTCATTTAATTCATGTGACAGGACACACAAGTTCCAAATCAACTTGCAGGTGGCCACACACACCGCCGAGCGGTCTAAGGTGCTGTGATTAGATCGCAGTTTTCTCTGGAAGTGTGGGTTTGAATCCAACTTCTGACATTTATTATTTTTAATCATTAAGCGAAACTCATTGTTTGACACCACAACCAACTCCTTAAAACTGGGATTCAGCAGTTCACCTGCTCGCTTAACATTTCCGTCTGACCTGGTGCTGAAAGTGCAGATGTTTCCGCAGTGTCGCGGTTAACTCGTTCGCCTCACACGCAAAAGCTCACCAGACGGGAATATTTTCTGGAGCTTTCTCCTCATGCATGCTCAGGGGCGAGTTTGTTCTCCTGTGAAAAGTTCATAAGATGATAAGCATGTAAGAATTAGGGGCCGGAATAGGCCATTCGGCCCCTCGAGCCTGGTCCACCATTCAAGAAGATCCTGGCAGTTCCTCAACAGCAAGTTTAAACATCTGGGGCAGAGCCAACAGGCGCCTGTCTGCAATCAGTGAGAGAACGGTATGTTTGGGTGAAGTCTGGCGAGCTCAGTCAGTGAAACATAAGACTTTTAATCTCAGGGTCGTGGTTTCGACACCCACATTGGACATTTGCATTTTTCATAGAATTATCGATTGAGAGAAGTTTGCAGCACATCAGGAGGCAATTCTGGCCAATCACTTCCACCCCGGCCAACAAGAGGCGATCCACCTTCATCCCACTTTCGAGCTCTGGGTCCATAACCCTGCAGGTTACGGCACTTCAGGCGCACATACAAATACTTTTTACTTGTGGTATCTACCTCCGCCATTCTTTCAGGCAGCGGGTTCCTGACCCCCACAAACCTCTGCATGAAGAATTTTACCTTCAAATCCTCTTTAAACCTTCTACCAATTACTTTCAATATATGCCCCCTGATTGTTGACCCCTCTGCTATCCACTATATCTACGCCCCTCATAATTGTATACATCTCAATGTTGTCTCCCCCAGCCTCCTCTGTTCCAATGAAAACAAACCCAGCCGATCCAATCTGTCCTCATAGCTAAGATTCTCCACACCTGGCAACATCCTCGTAAATCTCCTCTGTACCCTCTCGTACAGTCACATAATAACTGTAAAACGGTGACCAGAACTACATGCAATACTCCAGCTGTGGCTGAACCAGTGTTTTATACATTTCAAGCATAACCAACCTGCTCTTCTATCCCATGCCTCAGCCAATAAAGGTAAGCATTCCGTGCGTCTTCTTACCCACCTTATCCAACTGGCCTGCTACCTTCAGGGATCTGTGGACATGCACTCCAAGGTCCCTTTCTTCTTCCACACTTCTCAATGTCCGACCATTTAATGTGTGTTTCTTTCCTTGTTTTCCCTCCCCAAATGCACAGCCTCACACTTCTCTGGATTAAATTAGTGTCACCTGAAAAGTTTTAATCATACCTCCTATATTTAAGTTTAGATCATTGATGTTACCACTAAAAGTCAGGGACCCAGCACTGAGCCCTGTGGAACCCCACTGGAACCATCCTTCCAGTCCCAAACACTCCCATCAAACTTTACCATTTGCTTCCTGCCTCTGAGCCAATTTTGGATCCAACTTGCCACTTTGCCCTGGATCCCATGGGCTTTTACTTTCGTGACCAGTCTTCCATGTGGGAACTTGGCTAAAGCTTTGCAAAAATCCTTATACACTACATCATATGCACTGCCCTTATCGATCCACTTGGTTACCTCCTCAAAAAATTTAATCAAGTGAGTCAGACAAAACCTTCCCTGAACAAATCCATGCTGACTATCCGTGATTAACCCATGTCTTTCTAAATGCAGAAATTAAATCATTGTTAAATTTTATCCTGCTTTCACGGGAAAACACCATTAATTAACCGATGATCTTTGTTGTGCATGTATAAAATAAGTATACACCCTGTACACTCAATGTACAGTTACATTAGACCACTGGATGTATCTTCACACTGTATGCACTATGCTTGTATCACCAAAGGGTGCAACTGGTGGAGACCTCGGGGTCACCTGTACACAACAGGTAACCAGGTATAAAAGGGAGCTCACAGAACTGTACCCTCACTCAGGAGCTGCAATAAGTGAACTAAGGTCACCACAGTTCAAGTACAATACCTTACCTCGTGGAGTCATTACTAGAGTGCTTACAGACACAATAACTGGTGACGAGCATACGAATTTCCATGTGACAATGGCTAACCTTGGCACGTTTGAGCAATTCGCCGATGGGGAAGATTGGAAGGCCTTTGTGGAAAGGCTTGAACACTTCTTTATTGCAAATGACATGGGGGGAGACGACCCGACCTCGCTGGCTGATAAGTGCAGAGCTATCCTGCTCAGTAGTTGTGGGCCCACCGTCTATGGCCTTGTCAGGGACCTGCTAGTCCCAGAGAAGACAATAACATATCTTGAGCTCGTAACGCTGGTACTGGAACAGCTCAAACCTAAAGAGAGCATCCTCACAGCCAGACACCGGTTCTCTCCCCACCGGTGGATCCGAAGGCCAAGAAATCGCAAAATATGCTGCAGACCTGAGACGATTGGCTGCACCATGTGATTTTAGTGATCACCTCACTTCACCACGAAGGGACATCTTTGTTATTGGAATCGGTCACAAGGGCCTTCTCCACAGGCTGCTCTCTGCGGACACCACGGTCACCCTGCAGAAGGCAATTAACGTGAGCCAGGCGTTCATGATCTCGGCCTGCGATTCCAAGTGGATGTCTCACCCCCAGGACTCTAACCCGGCAAGTACTGTGAACCAAAAGGTGCCTTTTAGAGGCAGGGCTGCTGCTAGCAGTCTCTCTCAGGGAAGAGAGAACAGAACCCCGAGTCCCACAATCCTGAGTCCGCCACATGTGGCCAACCGGCCAACCCCATGCTGGCGCTGTGGAGGAATACACAGGGCCCACCAGTGCCGCTATAAAGACTATACTTGCAAAGGCTGTAACATGAAGGGCCACCTCCAGCGAATATGCAAGAGAAATCGTACACACCGAGTCGATGAAGAGTTGGCTGATCATCCGGAGTCCAGCGTAGATGAGGTGTACGGAGTGTTAACCTGCCCAACCGAGAGTTCCCCGGTGAAAATGGAAGTTGAAGTCAACTATGTTCCAGTCACGATGGAGGTGAACACAGGGGCGAGCCAGTCACTGATGAATCAGGCAGCCTTTGAGAAACTCTGGGACAATCCAATCGAACGACCTAAAATGATCCCGATCGAAGTGAAACTGCTCACCTACACAAACGATACATCCCAGTCATTGGCAGCGTGGATGTCCAGGTGTCCCATGGCGGCGAGATGCACAGGTTACATTTGTGGATCGTTGCTGGGGATGGTCCAAAGCTATTAGGAAGAAGGTGGATGAAAAAGATCAATTGGAGCTGGGAATAGCTCCAACCTCCAGAGATCGACATCCCCCATGACCCCGAAGTTGGATCCAACACAACACCTGAAAAACCAACCACCCAACTCGACTGTGAGGCGACGACACAGACCGCTCAACCTAACGGCGAGATGATCCAGCCCAAACAACCAGACCTCACCTTCCAGGCTCCAGTGGCAGGACTCCAGAGAAGAAAATTCACGCAGAAGGTAACTTCCTGTCATCCGTGGCAGAGCCTGGGGAGAAAAGGATCACCGCAGCCTACCTCATGGAGAGAAAGAAGATGGCGTCTGAACCATGAGGTGAAGGGCCTGAAGTCAAGATGGCGGCAGCCACACCACAAGGGAGCAACACGTGATGCCGAGCGGCGAACCGGATTGGGGTAAAGATTGAAAGACCCTCTTAAAGGAGACCGGCAACCCATCACAATTAAAGGGACAGTTCCACTCTTTATACAGCGATGATGGTGATACAAATGTAAAAGATGTAACTGACAATTTCAAGTTTTAAATGTAACTAATCATGATAAGTCGGGCAATTGCGGTCAGAACCAATGTATTGTGAGAGTAATCGAAGTGATGACGTGCGATGCTGGGATTTACAAGCATGCCGACAAAACCAAGGGCAACCTCCCGTCAGCACCCAGGTCAAGCGACCATGTAGCCTGCCCCTCCGGGACCAATGTGATACCCCAGGGAGTGTGGCCACACACAGAGGGAGCATACCAGCTGCAGGGCCAGTGATCAGCGGACGGCAAAGGCACCACGACCGGTACCCTGCCCCCGATCGGCTCTAACTCTCTGGCCACCAGGGCCAGTACTGGGAGCGAGCGGATATCACCCTCCTGCCCTCCCAATGGGACCTGGGATGACCACGCTCCCACTATCGTTGAAGAGCAGCAGGGAGACACCGCAGCCCTCAAAGGAGGACAAGGAGGCCACACACTCCTGTGGCTCTGCCTATCACTAGGCAACGGCAAAGTCTCTGAGACTCAGCCAGGTGAGCGATCTGAGCCCACCCAGCTGGCAGGGGACACAGCTCCGTCATCAGACAACCTGGACACAGTCTGGTTACTCTGGAACTAGTGTCCTCACCCTCCTGCACCGACACAACCCAGGGGCAAGACTGTGATACCACCTATGGACCTTACCTGTAAAATGTACTTGTTCCACTACTGCAGAACCCAAACAGTGATGTAACTAATCCGATGTTTTTTTGTTCTTTCTGTCTGTACAGGTCTGCACATGCAGGTGTTGAGCCACACACATGGTCTATGTATGTGGTGGGGGGGGAGGGTGTGGGGGGGGGGAATGGATGAATGTAGCCATGGACACACATGGATCACACCCAGAACCCACTCAACCCCCACTGCAACCTCCAATCATCCACTGCTGCACATTTCCCAATGTCGTGGCAATAAGGACTTGGGGGTCCACAAGGAAAGAACCAAGCCAAAGCATAGACAAGGTGCAAGGGCTTTGGGCACTCAAGTCTCGGGCCAGAGCACACAATGCAAAGGCAAGTGGCACAAGACTTAGGGGAGAGTGATGTTGTGTCTGTATAATATAAGTATACTCCCTGTACACTCAATGTACAGTTACATAATACTACTGGATATACCTTCACACTGTATATACGATGCCTGTACCACCAGAGGGTGCAACTGGTGGAGACCTCGGGGTCACCGGTACAAGACAGGTAACCAGGTATAAAACGGAGCTCACCATAATGTACCCTCACTCAGGAACTGCAATAAATGTACTAAGGTCACCACAGTTCAAGTACAATACCTTGCCTCATGGAGTCATTACCTGAGTGCTTACAGACACAATAGAAAGAGATTAAACATTAAATGGTAGGTCATTGAGAATTGTAGAGTAACAACGCGACCTGGGAGTGCATGTCCACAGATCCCTTAAGGTAGCATGCAAGGTGGATTAGCTGGTTAAGAAGACAAAAAGAATGCCGGCCTTCTTCAGCCGAGGCCTAGAATAAGAGAGCAGGTGGATTATACTTGAATATAAAACACTGGTTAGGCCACAGCTGGAGTACTGCGTGCAGTTCTCATCACCACTTTACAGGAAGAAGACTGTGATTGCACTGGAGAATTACAGAGGAGATTTCGAGGATGTTATCGGGAGTGGAGAATCTTAGCTATGAGGACAGATTGGATATTCAGGGGTTGTTTTTCTTGGAACAAAGTGGGCTGAGGGGAGGCATCATTGAAGTGTATACAATTATGAGGGGCCTTGATATAGTGGACAGAATGGGCCCATTTCCCTAAGCAGAGGGGTCAACAACCATGGGGAATAAATTTTAAGTCATTGGTAGAAGGTGTAGGGGGGATTTGTGGGGAAATTTCTTCACGCAGAGGGTTGTGGGGGTCTGGAACTCACTGCCTGAAAGGGTGGGAGAGGCAGAAACTCTCACCACATTTAAAAAGTGCTTGGATGTGCACCTGAAGTGCCGTAACCTGCAGGGTTATGGACCGAGAGCTGGAAAGTGGGATTAGGCTGGAGAGCCTGTTATTGGCCGGCACGGTCACGATGGGCCGAAATGGCCTCCTTCCGTGCTGTAAACTTCTGATTATATAATTCGATGAAAAATAATCACCAAATGTGGGCTCGCACCTCTGACCCTGAGATTTATAATCTCATGATCTACTGACAGATTTAGCTGGGCTTCTGCAAAATGCACCTTTTTGTCGTTGATTACAGCTCTGCCCCAGATGTTTAAACTTGCTGTCGAGGAACTGCCAGGATCTTCTTGAATGGTGGACCAGGCTCAAGGGGACGAATGGCCGAGTCTGGCCCCTAATCCTTACATGCTTATGATCTTATGAAATTTCACAGGAGAACAAACTCGCCCCTGAGCATGCATGAGGAGAAACCTCCAGAAAATAATCCCGCCTGGTGAGCTTTCACATGTGAGGCGAACATGTTAACTGCTGCACTGCGGAAACATCTCCACTTTCAGCACCAGGTCAGACGGAAGTGTTAGGCGAGCAGGTGGACTGCAAAATCCCACTTTTTAGGCGTTGGCCGTGGTGTCAAACAATGAGTTTCACTTAATGATTAAAACCAGGAAGTGTCAGAAGTGTGATGTGAACCCGCACCTCCAGAGGAGACTGCGACCTAAACACAGAACCTTGGACCGCTCGGCCATCCTGACTATTTAGGGCAATATGTGGCCAACTGCAGGTTTATTTTGAACTTTTGTGTCCTGTCACATGAAATAAATGAGGGCAGCAGGCGTATCTCTGCCTGACCCCGTGGAAACAGTGAGACAAACCTTGGAGCAAGGGTCTGGTTATTGCCAAACAGCAAAGAAAATATTAATTCCCGAATTACCCTGAAGGACAGTGACCTCGACATGATCTGGGTTCAGACGCGCTACCGTTGCGCTACGAGGTCGATACAGCACATCGGAAATGTTTGACTATATGAAGGTTTCACAATACAAGGGGATTTAAAATCCCCGCCCATTCCCACCGGGTGTCAGAAGCAGCGCTCACCTGCCAGTCACCGTATGTTTTTTTGTTCAACTTCTGTGTTGCTTTCACGGGATTGCATCATTAATTAACCCGTCACCTTCTTTTGCACAATGAAAGAAATGCTAACTGAGGCCGAGTCGATACTTCAACCATTTTTTTCTGTGCTTTGCATAGAAACATAGAAACATAAAAACAAAGAAAACAGGTGCAGGATTAGGCCATTCGGCCCTTCGAGCCTGCACCACCATTCAATATGATCATGACTGATCATTCACCTCAGTACCCCTTTCCTGCTTTCTCTCCACACCCTTGATACCTTTAGCCGTAATGGTCACATTTAACTCCCTTTTGAATATATCTAACGAATTGGCCTCAACAACTTTCTGTGGTCGAAAATTCCACAGGTTCAGAATTCTCTGAGTGAAGAAGTTTCTCCTCATCTCGGTCCTAAATGGCTTACCCCTTGTCCTTAGACTGTGACCCCTAGTTCTGGACTTCCCCAACATCGGGAACATACTTCCTGCCCCTAACCTGTCCAATCCCATCAGACCTGTATATGTTTCTCTGCGATCCCTTCTCATTCTTCTAAATTTCAGTAAAGAAAAGTCTAGTTGATGCAGTCTTTCTTTGCATGTCAGTCCTGCCCTCGCGGGAATCAGTCTGGTAAACCTTCGCTGCACTCCCTCAATAGCAAGAATGTCCTTCCTCAGATTTGGAGACCAAAACTGTACACAATATTCCAGGTGAGGCCTCACCAAGGCCTGCGTCCACGCACATACAGAGGCTGAATTCCAGGACATAGTCGACGTATTTACTGAGACGTATGAAAGCATGGGCCTTACGCTAAACATCCGTAAGACAAAGGTCCTCCACCAGCCTGTCCTCACCGCACAGCACTACCCCCCAGTCATCAAGATCCACGGCGCGACCCTGGACACCATGGACCACTTCGCATATCTCGGGAGCCTCCTATCAACAAGAGCAGGCATCGACGACGAGATTCAACACGGCCTCCATGCGCAAGTGCAGCCTTCGGCCGCCTGAGGAAAAGAATTTTTGAAGACCAGGCCCTCAAAACTGACACCAGGCTCATGGTCTACAGGGCTGTAGTAATACCTGCCCTCCTGTAAGGCTCAGAGACATTGACCATGCACAGTCGACACCTCAAGTTGCTGAAGAAATATCACCAACGATGTCTCCGCAAGATCCTACAAATCCTCTCGGAGGACAGATGCACCAACATCAACAGCCTTATTCAGGCTAACATCCCCAGCTTTGAAGCACTGACCACACACGATCAGCTCCGCTGGGCAGGCCACATAGTCCGCATGCCAGACACGAGACTCCCAAAGCAAGTGCTCTACTCGGAACTCCTTCATGGCAAACGAGCCAAAGTGGGCAGCAGAAACTCTACAAGGACACACTCAAAGCCTCCCTGATAAAGTGCAACATCCCCACTGACACTCAGGAGTCCCTGACCCAAGACCACCCTAAGTGGAGGAAGTGCATCCGAGAGTGCGCTGAGCACCTCGAGTCTCATCGCCGAGTGCATGCAGAAATCAAGTGTAGACAGCAGAAAGAGCGTTCGGCAAACCTGTCCCACCCATCCCTTCCCTCAACGACTATCTGTCCCACCTGTGATAGGGTCTGTGGCTCTAGTATTGGACTGTTCAGCCACCAAAGAACTCACTTTCGGAGTGGAAGCAAGTCTTCCTCGATTCTGAGGGACTGCCAATGTAGATTCCAAAATTCATGAAAACCCCCTAGTGTTTGGACTCACTGAAAAGGAAATTCAATTTAGGACTATTAAACATAAAGTTTTGGATTCTAAAAAGCATATGGAGGAAATCTACAATTCTTAACCAAGTTTGGGATTTTAAAAGGCATGTTTGGGCCTGTGGAGAAAAGCTGCAGTGACAGAGGGGTGGGATTTAGAGTTTGGATATTGTAGCTATTCAGTTTGTCTGGGGGAGCTGTTTAACCGTAGTCAGGCTCCCAGAAAACATTAGCATTTAAACAATCGACCACGGAAGAAACATTATCCTCCCCACCCACAGGAGCCAAATGTCACATCCATATTCCAACACCTTTTCAACATGTATAGAAATAGCTGGCTCAGTCCAGACTTCCCGAAGCCAAAGCAGTGCTATTACAATGGACAAGAGTTCATCAGTTCATAAATAAGGAGTATCACCATCCCAAAGTCTATCAACACCAGATTAAAACATTTAATCAAGTCTCAGTTAGCTCGTCCGCCAAAACTTATACAAAGAAGACCACTTAAATCAATGGGCAGAAAAACTTAAACAAAAGAAACGTTAGATTTGGCACGAAGATTAAGCAGCCTCTCAGAGTATAACTGGGGGCCTATCGTACCAAGAGCAACCTATTTTTCTGACCATTACTTTGGAACAACAAGATCAAGATCGAGAGCACACGGCGAGATAACACAGGAAGAGACATCACGACATCAGAGAAAAGAACTTCAAAAAACCAATCAGTGGAACATCAATATCAACTGACTTGGTAACAGGCATCAACCGGACCACCGCGACCGACGGACCCAACCAGGAAAATCAACCACTGGAAAACCGGGGTCCACGCAAGTGTTCCACTCTACAATTTGTGCCTCGACTGTCCAGCAGGTAAAAATTACCGAAACAACTTAAAACCCGATTGATGATAAAGGATACCGGCTTCGGGACAGTCAGAATACTTCGTCACAGACAAGGCACCGGAAGGCTGGAAGGTAGATCACACCGGTTGTGGGAGAGCTGGTTGGCGGTGACATGGAAGTGTCTGCAGTGTGCGGGACCAGACTGCTTCCACACATCCACAATGAATGTCCCACCCTTTATTTGGGAAAAGTACAACTGAGAGTGGACAAGTTCCATCCCGGTCAGAGCAATCTGAAGCTTTAATTGACTGACACCCGAGTTTGGGATTGTCATGTCTGTAAGCATGTAATGCTTGTAGCTCCACACTGTGGATGTGGACGTATTGTGTACTGCAACTGTACAGTTAATCATTAAACAGAACAGGCTCTTTCCGGAGAGTTCCGAGAGAGCAGCCTGCATGTTAGGAAGCTGTGTGTGCTGTGCTATGTGAAGATATCACAGGGATGTCTCGCAATATGTGCATCTATCAGTCTCTGTGGTGCAATGGATTAGTGCGTTCAGCTATTAACTGCAAGGTTGGTGGATCGTCGCCCATTCAGGGACAAAGCCTTTAATTGTTTTTCCCTGAGGATTCGGTGCCGTGCAGTTCCAGGTTGTCATTGTGCGTTTTGGCTGCACGAATATATTCCACAACCATTGCCAGCTGTGCTGTTATCAAGTTATACCAACTGTTACTTGCATTTTCACGTGGTTGTTCGTTGTCTCGTCGCCAATTGATACGCTCATAATAAAGAATGAAACTGAGTACTGTGAACAATGAGTAAGTGTGACATTAGCTCCTTTAATAAGACTCCAGAGTGCTTATATACCATGCTCCCAATGGATGCTGGAATCCCTTGGGACTCCAACAGGTCGGCCCTCTGGTGGTGGTGTGATACAGGTGGCCAAGGGTTAAATACATAACACAAGGTGTGTACGGAAATCAACGATCAAAAGCCCTGTCATTAACCACAGGGGTTTCCGGCAATTTTCTGATCGCAAAGCGCTTTCAGTCCTTGTCTTTAAAATTGCAGATGTGGAAATTGGGGAGTTTAATTACTTTGAAAGGAGAACATTGTTGTTTGGTGCAGTTCTGGTCAGAGAAATATTTGTGAATGGAACTTTTTGCAGAGAGAGGGATTGAGCATTTCGGCTTGTTGCTGAACACTTCTCTCTGGGCACTGAGCTAAGCAGCAGTTTCCGTAGTGTAGTGGTTATCTTGTTTGCCTCACACGCGAAAGGTCTCTGTTCCGAGCCTGGGCGGAAACATTATTTGTGAAGCAAAAGCTTGTCTGCAATAAAATTGAACAAAAGCAGTCCAGGGTACATTGTCGCATGAGCAATGAACATTTTAAAACTAATCTACTCAAATACAGAGTGTGTAAAATCAGATCGGGGATAAAACTTCATCAAGGGTTATAAAGTTTCACTAATTATTAAAGTTCAGTTATTGAAATTTCGATTGTCCCTGTTTGCATTGCTTTCATTCTGTGAAACAAAACTATCGGTTTCGTCCATCAAATCTAAGTTGCATTTGAAACCCACAAACAGCTCATTAATTATTCGCTCTTCCCCAGTTCCAGAGCTCAGAGGGTTATTGTCCATCCCTGGGATGTAAGCTACCTCAGACCCGGGCCAAACTTCCCCGTGCACCGATCACAGGCTCAGGAAAACCCCGGGGGAGAGGATATCCCGATCACTGGGCCTTCCAGCAGCCCTGAACAAGCGCCCGGTCCGAAACTTTCCTGAGTAATAACTTATAACTGAAGCATCAACAGTCAGGATGGCCGAGCGGTCTAAGGTGCTGTGTTCAGGTCGCAGTCTCCTCTGGAGGAGTGGGTTACAATCGCACTCCTGACATTCAGTGTTTTTAATTGCAAACTCATTTGTTTTGACACCACTCTGAAGTGCTTTGGGACATCCATCTAACATAATAAAATTACTCCACTTCAATTACAAACGGTGATATCAAAGTTACTTTCCAAACCGGGAAACGATCCCGGGTGGCTGTAGCGAAAGGAATGGTTTTGTGAAGCATTGAAAGGTGCCCTGTAAATATCTCGCACTGCTAATTTAAACTCACGGTTATAATTTGTTTCAGTGCAAAGGAAGGCAGGCTCGAAGGGCCACATGGCCGACTCCTGCTCCTGGTTCTTGTGTTCTTATGTAGAGCACAGAACAGATGATTAAATTATCAACTCTCCCTCAGTTCGCATTTCTTTCATTGTGCAAAAGAAGAAAATAGGTTCATTAATGATGTTTTCCTGTGAAAGCAACATAAATTTTAAGGAACTGTAATTGACGAACATGGGGCTCAAACCCACAATCCTGAGATTAAGAGTCTCATGCTCTACTGACTGAGCTAGCCAGGCTTCTCAACATCTACCCTGTCAATCCCCTTCAGAATATTGTCCGTTTGAACGAGATCACCTACGATTCTTCGAAACCCAAGAGAGAATTGGCATATTCTACACAATCTCTCATCATAGGACAGCCCTCTCATCCCAAGAATCAATCTGTTGAACCTCTGTTGCACCACCTCCAAGACAAGTGTGTCCTTCCTCAGATAAGTACTATGGGCGAATATCCTGTTTTTCTGCTGATTCTACTTCCTCCTCCTTTGATAGTCCTTCTCTGTACATTCTGTATTCTGCTTGGTTCTCTACTGAAATATGAGCCTGAAGTTTATCACAAGCTTCCGTTTTTGTGTTTTAGTTGATCTTCATTCATCCACCGAGCTGTAGCTAGCTATCATGCTATTTCTGCACCCTGCATGAGAACGTGTCTAGTCGTTACCCGATCTATCTCCTTTTTGAAAGTCTCCCAATGTGCATTTACTGTTTTACCGATAAATCTGTGGTTTCAATCTACCTGGGCCGGATCCCTTTCAACTCATAAAATTAGTCCTCCTACAGTTGGGTATTTTCACACATGATTATACCTTCTCCTTTTCCATAACTACTCTAAACCTGATGATATTGTGATCACTGTTTCCTCAATGCTCCTCCACAGAAACATGCTCTACTTAATCCATTTCCGAGATCCAGAACTGCTTTCTACCTCATCGTGCTGGAAACATACTGATGGAGAAAGTTCTAATACAGATTTCAGGAAATCCTCCCCTGCATTTTCCCTTTGCATGGTTATTTTCCCAGTTTACGTTGAAGTCCCACATTATCACGACAGATCTTGAATCTTTCTGCATTTTATCTAAATTTACACCTCTTTATCCTTCACACTATTAGGTGGCCGATAACATAATCGCTCATCTAACTTTCTACAGGCACATTCACTTAAAAAAGAATGTCGGATGGGAATAGGGCCACAAATCAATGGACAAGATTAAATCACATGGAGCGAAGGAAAAATTACATAAAATATGAAATAATTACTTTGCCTCTGTATTTACCAGGGACACAGGGCAGGTGGACATGACGGTGGAATAATGTATGGGAAATTATATAACTGCAATAAATAAAGAGGAGAAATATTAAATGAACGAACCAAATGAAAGGAGGATTGAACCCCTGATCTGGATGGATTACATCCATACACTTTAAAATAATTCAGCAAAGAGATAGCAGGAGCACTATTACAAATATTTAATGATTAGTTTGAAAAATGTGTCGTGTCAGAGGAACGGCGGATAGCTAACGTAATACTTATATTTGAGATGGGAGATAGAACATGTCCGGGGAACTATAGACCAGTCAGTGGAACTTCGGTGGTAGGAAAATAATGGAATCTCTGCTAAAGTAGAGAATAGAAGAATATCTATAAACCAAAAATATAATAATGTATAATCAGCGTGGATTCAAAAGCAAAAGTCTTGCTTGACCAACTTCTTTGATTTCATTGAAGAAGTAACAGGGAGAGTAGACCAGGGCAATGTGGTCGATATAATATATTTAATCTCCAAAAAGTCTTTGATGAGGTACCACATATGAGAATAATGAATAAGTTCAGAGCTTGCGGAGTTTGGGGACAAGTCGTGGATACATCCATAAAAAGAAAATGGAGCACCAAGGGTTAATTCAAGACGGATAGTATTGAAAAGAAGTGAAGTTCTGCTGAACTGGTATCAAACCTTCGTTAGACCACACTTGCAGTGCACTGTACAATTCTCATCGCCGTGTTATAAGAACATAAGAACATAAGAATTAGGAACAGGAGTAGGCCATCTAGCCCCTCGAGCCTGCTCCGCCATTCAATAAGATCATGGCTGATCTGGTCGTGGACTCAGCTCCACTTACCCGCCCTCTCCCCGTAACCCTTAATTCCCTTATTGGTTGAAAATCTATCTATCTTTGACTTGAAAACATTCAATGAGCCAGCCTCAACTGCTTCCTTGGGCAGAGAATTCCACAGATTCACAACCCTCTGGGACAAGAAATTCTTTCTCAACTGGGTTTTAAATTGGCTCCTCCGTATTTTGAGGCTGTGCCCCCTCGTTCTGGTCTCCCCTACCAGTGGAAACAACCTCTCTGCCTCTATCTTGTCTATCCCTTTCATTATTTTAAATGTTTCTATAAGATCACCCCTCATCCTTCTGAACTCCAATGAGTAAAGACCCAGTCTACTCAATCTATCATCATACGGTAACCCCCTCATTTCTGGAATCAGCCTAGTGAATCGTCCCTGTACCCCTTCCAAAGCGAGTATATCCTTCCTTAAGTAAGGTGACCAAAACTGCATGCAGTACTCCAGGTGCGGCCTTACCAATACCTTATAGAGTTGCAGCAGGAACTCCCTGCTTTTGTACTCCATCCCTCTCGCAATGAAGGCCAACATTCCATTCGCCTTCCTGATTACCTGCTGCACCTGCAAACTAACCTTTTGGGATTCATGCGCAAGGACCCCCAGGTCCCTCTGCACCACAGCATGTTGTAATTTCTCCCCATTCAAATAATATTCACTTTTACTGTTTTTTTTCCCCAAGGTGAATGACCTCACACTTTCCGACATTGTATTCCATCTGCCAAACCTCAGCCCATTCGCTTAACCTATCCAAATCTCCTTGCAGCCTCTCTGAGTCCTCTACACAACCCGCTTTCCCATTAATCTTAGTGTCATGTGCAAATTTTGTTGCACTACACTCTGTCCCCTCTTCGAGGTCATCTATGTATATTGTAAACAGTTGTGGTCCCAGCACTGATCCCTGTGGCACACCACTAACCACTGATTTCCAACCGGAAAAGGACCCATTTATCCCGACTCTCTGCTTTCTGTTAGCCAGCCAATTCTCTATCCATGCTAATATATTTCCACTGACTCCGCGTACCTTTATCTTCTGCAGTAACCTTTTGTGTTGCACCTTATCGAATGCCTTTTGGAAATCTAAATACACCACATCACTCGGTACACCTTTATCCACCATGCTCGTTATCTCCTCAAAGAATTCCAATAAGTTAGTTAAACATGATTTCCCCTTCATGAATCCATGCTGCGTCTGCTTGATTGCACTATTCCTATCTAGATGTCCCGCTATTTCTTCCTTAATGATAGTTTCAAGCATTTTCCCCACTACAGATGTTAAACTAACCGGCCTATAGTTAGCTGCCTTTTGTCTGCCCCCTTTTTTAAACAGAGGCGTTATATTAGCTGCTTTCCAATCGCTGGTACCTCCCCAGAGTCCAGAGAATTTTGGTAGATTATAACGAATGCATCTGCTTTAACTTCCGCCATCTCTTTTAATACCCTGGGATGCATTTCATCAGGACCAGGGGACTTGTCTACCTTCAGTCCCATTAGCCTGTCCAGCACTACCCCCCTAGTGATAGTGATTGTCTCAAGGTCCTCCCTTCCCACATTCCTGTGGCCTGCAAATTTTGGCATGGTTTTTGTGTCTTCCACTGTGAAGACGGAAGCAAAATAATTGTTTAAGGTCTCAGCCATTTCCACATTTCCCATTATTAATCCCCCTTTTCATCTTCTAAGGGACCAACATTTACTTTAGTCACTCTTTTCCGTTTTATAAATCTGTAAAAGCTTTTACGATCTGTTTTTATGTTTTGCGCAAGTTTACCTTCGTAATCTATCTTCCCTTTCTGTATTGCTTTTTTAGTCATTCTTTGCTGTTGCTTAAAATTTTCCCAATCCTCTAGTTTCCCACTAACCTTGACCACCTTACACGCATTGGTCTTTGATTTGATACTTTCCTTTATTTCCTTGGTTACCACAGCTGGTTATCCCTTCTCTTGCCGCGTTTCTTTTTCACTGGAATATATTTTTGCTGCGCACTATGAAAGAGCTCCTTAAAAGTCCTCCACTGTTGCTCAATTGTGCCACCGTTTAGTCCTTGCTTCCAGTCTACTTTAGCCAACTCTGCCCTCATCCCACTGTAGTCCCCTTTGTTTAAGCATAGTATGCTCATTTCTGACACAACTATCTCATCTTCAATCTGTATTGCAAATTCAACCATATTGTGATCACTCATTCCGAGAGGATCTTTTACTAGGAAATCATTTATTTTTCCTGTCGCGTTACACAGGACCAGATCTAAGATGGCTTGCTCCCTTGTAGGTTCGGTTACATACTGTTCGAAGAAACAATCCTGTATGCATTCTATGAATTCCTCCTCCAGGCTACCCCGTGCGATTTGTTTTGACCAATCGATATGTAGGTTAAAATCCCCCATGACTACTGCCGTTCCTTTTTCACATGCCTCCATTATTCCCTTGATTATTGCCCGCCCCACCGTGAAGTTATTATTTGGAGGCCTATAAACTACGCTGACCAGTGACTTTTTCCCCTTACTATCTCTAATCTGCACCCACAATGACTCAACATTTTGTTCATTGGAGCCAATATCATCCCTCACATCTGCCCTGATATCATCTTTTATCAACAGAGCTACCCCACCTCCTTTCCCTTCTTGTCGATCTTTCTGAATCGTCAGATACCCCTGTATGTTTAATTCCCAGTCTTGGTCACCCTGCAACCATGTTTCTGTAATGGCCACCAAATCATTCCCATTTGTAATGATTTGTGCCATCATCTCATTTACTTTATTTCGAATGCTGCGTGCATTTAGGTAGAGTGTTTTCATCCTAGTTTTTAAACCATGATTTTTAGTTTTGACCCCTCCTGCAACCCTTTTATATTCAGTGGCCCTTTTTGTTTCTTGCCTTTATATCCTTATAAAAAGGATATAGAGGCACTGGAGAGGTTGCAAACACGATTTACAAGAATGATACCAGAAATACGACTTTATACCTATCAGAAAGGGATGAAGAGACTGGATCTCTTTTCTTTTGAAAAGCGAAGTCTGAGGTGTGACCGAATTGAGGTGTATAATATGATGAAAGGTTTTGATTGAGTTGAAACAGAGAGAGTGTGTTCACGTGTGGGGTAGAACAACACTGGAACTATCAATATAAGAGAGTCACCAAGAAACCAAGTGGGGAATTCAGCAAAAGTGTCATTACACAGAGATTGTTGAGGAAGTAGTTGAGGCGAAAAGTATAGATTAATTTAAGGGGAGGCTAGATAAGTAACTGAGGAATCAGGGAATAGAGGGTTACACTGATAGAGTTAGATGTGAAAAGACATCAGGAGGCTCGAGTGGAATATAAACGCCAAATGGGCTATTTCTGTGTTGTATATAATATGTCATTCTATAGGTGACTCACATTCAGAATAATTCTCTAGTGACAGATAAACCTAGCAATCCATGGGCACTGGAGTCTGGTGTTCAACACCGGTTAGTAACCCACATATAATACAATTCTACAATGTGTAGGGGAGGACGAAAACCCCCTCATTTTACCCAGAAGCAAAAGGGCTGTGGGATCACTCTGTGCTGTGAATTGAAACCGATGGAAGGAAAACTTTGGGACACAAATGAATTTTAAAAGAGCATACAAGGTCTGCAGGGGATAAAAGGAGGTGCATTCATGGAGACACCCCCCCGCCCAGTGTTTGGACTCATAGGAAAGGGAATTTAATTTGGAACTATCTACCAGAAAGTTTGAAATCCTAAAGTGCACATGGAAGAAACTACGAACTTTAATCGAATTTGGGATTTTTTAAAAGGTGTATGTTGGGTCTGCAAGAAAAGGGGTGGAGTCAATATCAAAAGGGCCAGTTTGGACATTGGAACTAATCAAATTGTCTGGGAACTGTACACCCTCGAAACTTGCCCCTTGAAAACATTAGCATTTAAACAATGCCACATACATATTCCAACACCTTTTTCTCAGGCATAGAAATATCTGGCTCAGGCCAGACTAGCATAATGGCTACAGGAGGCCAGTGCAATCAACACCCACTCAAACCTTGAGCAGGTTAAGATCAGTGGGGAAAAAAACTAAAATCCTTAAACTGCTGCATTTTTCAAAATCAAAAGTCCACCAATGAGATGAATCGACTTCAGCAGGAGAGGCAGACTGGATAATCTGGCTATAAAAAAGGGGTTTCTGACGTAGTAGCAGGGAGTGATGATTTTCCCTGCCCTCGTGATTCAATAACCACAACCACAAGCCTCTCGACATTGAAGGAAAACCAGTGTCCGAGGACACCAAAGGATAGAAGAAACAAACCACCAGACTGCGGAAGGCACAGTAGTGAGTATAACCTCTGGTCCCCAGAACTCCCAACTCAGTTAGGCCAGGAAAGGTGGGAGGTTGGGCATTGTACTGCTAAACTGGTGTAAAGATTTTCGTTGGGTCTGTTTTAGTGGGATTTAGGGGGATTGTTTTGTTGGTGTATTGCTGTTTGTTGAGTTATACCTTGTCAAATAAATTGGAAGTCTAAAGTTCCTCTTGGAATCACCTTGTCTCAGTTCTATTGTATTACATCTCCTGATCGTGGGTCTTATGTCAGAACCGTGTAAGGGAAGCTAGGAGCGCCTCGAAAACGCTCAACTGTGTGTCACAGGCTAGGGAAGAAGGGGTTAGGAGTGTTTGACACTCACAGGTGCCTCACAGGCTAGGCATAAGCTGTGGGGACGCACGAGACTCAAAACCCCCTTCATAAGCTGTGGACACAATCTCCCCAGGGGTGCTCTTGCAGCACTCAGGGTACCTCACAGGCCAGGCATAAGCTGAGAGGGCAGAAGCTCAGAGAGAGACACCCAAGGCACAATAACAACCCTGTGAAAACCCCTTACAGACCATGGCGACCACGAAGGGACATAAGCAAACAGGAGATGTTAATATAACAGATGAGGTGATAAGAGAGGAAACTAAAATGGAGGAGAGAATTTCCTCATACATTTTTGGCAAGGTGAACCTCACCAAACCTTGGGTGCAAGCCCTCACTCGGGCAGAGCGCCCAGTGGATGCTGCTGAACAGTGGACAGCAAGGAAGGACCACAACCACAGGGTGGAAAAGGCCATCTGGCTTATCTGCCTCACCCGCCAAGTCCGAAAGCTCGATCAGCGGGTGAAGGACTTGGAACAGAGTCTTCAGAAATCAGAGGAGCTCTCTGCTATCCGGGCTGTGGTTGGGGACAACCTGCTGGCCGAATTAGTTGGGGAGCAGCAAAGGAAAAGGCAGTTGTAGGAGACCTTCCGAAATAGCCGGGACTATCTTCAGTGTCAGGTCACTGAGGCCAAGGGTAGTGAGGGGTCCCTCCGGGAACAGAATTTTCGGCACACCCAGAAAATTTGGGAACAGGAGAATAAATTAAAAGACGAACCGGCAGCCGATAAAGTGGCCAGTAGCAGTGAGTTTGCAGATCACGGTCCCTGTCAGGAGAGGATTAAAAATCTCACCCACGCTCTATCCAAGGCAAAGGGGATGGTCGCCCTGATAGGACCCGGAGGGTCCACAGGGGACAAAGGAGAGTATTGGGAGGTAGAGGCGAATCCAAAGGCAAGAGGCGCCTGACCACCTCCTGAGGCACCGGTGGTTTGTCCGGTGGGGTACTAGGAGGGGCGGGGCGCGCAGCTAGTAGCATACCCAGGGCTGGGGGCAGGACCAATGTGTCCCGTTTGGCAGCAGCGATGTGAGGCTCCAGCCGAGGGTCAGTTAAGGGCTGGATCAGGCGACCAGGCACTGTCTGCTGCACCGGGTATGGTGGGACAGCCGGAGGTAGAGGGACCAGCGCAGAAAGATCCTGAACCAGGGCAGATGTGCCTGGTCAGGCAGCGCAAGTACGGTCCTCCACAGGCAGATGGCCAAGGTCGGGGAGCGCTGGAGAGCGACTTTATTATTCCCCATGGAGTTCAATCACTCAGGGCCATGGTGGCCCATTTGGCCAAACTCACTCGCAGTGGGGACCCGTCTATCCACTTCATGGAGGTGATGCAGGCAGGGGAAATTAATGGGTGCGACGAGGAAGAGACAGCCAAGCTGCTGCTCTTCTCTCTGGACAGCAAATTGTACCAGGCCCTACCGGCAGAATGCCGGAGGGGACAGCGTACATTTACTGAGGTCCAGAGGGCTGTCCTTGAGGCTGTGGGCTTCCATGACGCAGTCCTTTCGAACGGGTCGAAAGGACAAGGCAGCTCGCAGGGGAAACCCCGCAGGCATTTGCGGACAGGCTGTGGGTGGTATACCACGCAGCCTGTGGGGAGCTCCTCGACCGGGCGAATCTTTCCTTGGTACAGACTGGCCGCTGGCTGAGGATGCTGGTAGCAAACTGCTTGCCCCGGCTCAAGGCCAGGGCAGAACTGTGGTTCGATTCCCGGGACCCCAACCTCACCGAGGAAGCAGTGGTCAGGCAACTGGCACTGGTCCAACGGAATGGAGGAGGGGAGGAGCTGAAAACCTCCAAAGGTCGGGTAAATGAAGTAAAACCCAACTCGATTCCCAAAAGGGAATGGCACCAGGAGGGTGGCCGCTCGTCTGATATGGAGGGAGTGTGCTACGGGTGCGGGAAATCTGGGCATTTTAAAAGGGATTGCAGGAGCCCAGTAAAGAGATATGGGGTGAGAAGTCCTTCAGGAGCCGCCCAGAGTTGGGGAAGTGGAGCGAGCTCCTCACCATCCCTTGACCAGATAGTCGCTGCAGTGAGTACAGCGCTGGAGGGGACTGGGAAGGTAGCCACGGCAACAGGCAGGGAAGCAACAGCAACCCTGGCAGTACAGAGGCCGTGACTAGCCCAGACCCAGCCTGCATACCTGTGCCCACTAGAATATGACCCCTGGGGACGACCCTGGGTCAAGATGGAGGTTGAGGGTGTATTGGGTACCTACCTTTTGGACACTGGTGCTTCCAGCACGATAGTCCATTCGGAGGACCCTGCAACCTCACCTCTATCAAACGGGGTGCCGTATCAACGAGTTGGGTTCACAGGTAATGAGAAGTCTGGGTTTTTCTCAGTCCCGCTCGCGGTTCGTTTCGGAGCACTGCAAACACAATGGAAGTGCGTCCTGATGAATTGGGAGAGGGTGGGAAAAGGGATCTTGGGGGCTGATTTTATCATCGCTCGCCAGATCCTAGTAGACTTGAGGAATCACTGTCTATGGGGCACAGTGGGCACGGGAGCAGAGGGAGAAGTCATGGTTATTGATAAGAAACAGGGAAAAGGGACTCTGTGTACAATGAAGCCAAAAGGGGGTTACGACCTGGAGATTCTGGTCGGTAACACCCCGGCCGAGTACCGGGACTATGTGCAAGCAAATCTTGCGGCATTTGCCACCCATAAACACGACTGTGGGAGAGTCACAGGAGTGGAGATTAGAATAGATGGGGATCCCATGTCCCGCCCGCAAAATCAGTATGGCTTTCCCCAAGAGGCAGAAGCAGACTTGGAGACAGCTTTAAGCTCGCTTGTCGAGCAGGGTGTTTTGAGACCCATAGCCACCCATGTCAACTCCCCGCTTTGGCCGGTTAGGAAACCGGATTATTCTTGGAGGGCTACGGTGGATTATAGGGTGCTCAATAAAAACATCCCAGCTTGTGCTCCCACAGTAGCGGCGGTTGCGGATCTGATAGGGGAAATCCCTGCATCCGCAACCACGTTCACAGTGTTGGACATATCCAACGGGTTCTGGTGTGTCCCTGTACGGAGGGAAGACCAGTACAAGTTTGCCTTCACCTTCCGGGAACAGCAGTATACATGGAGCTGCCTCCCACAGGGCTTTCATAATAGTCCCAGCATCTTTCACCAATGCATGGCGAACTGCGTAAAAGGCTTCAGCCAGTCACACCAGCTGGTCCAGTATGTGGATGACCTGTTGTTGTTCACAGACAGCAGTGAGGAACACGGTCCACTGCTGGCCGAACTGCTGGTCTTACTGAAGGAAGGGAGATTTAAAGTTAATCCCAAGAAAGCCCAGATAGGTCGAGGAGAGGTAAAATTCCTGGGCCTGACGATAAGAGCAGGAGAAAGGGCCATTGATGAGGCTCGATGAAAGGCAGTGCCGGAACTCCCTGTCCCTAGGGATGTGTCGGGGTAAGATCTTTCCTGGGAATCACTGGCTATTGTAGGGACTTCATCGAGGACTGTGAAGCTACTGCCACCCCTCTGCTCAGACTCCTACATAAGGGGGTTGAGTGGGAATGGGACAAGGGCTGTGAGGCAGCATTTGTCTGTCTTAAGAGAGACTTGCAGGTAGCACCAGCCCTCGGGGCAATTGATGGGGGGGAGGAATTCTTCCTGGAGGTGGCAGCCAGTGGCGACAGCTTAAGTGCAGTGCTGTTCCAGGGGCGAAACGGTCAGCTGAGACCAGTGGTGTACTCCTGCAGGGTCCTCACGGAGGTAGAAAAGGGATACTCCAATTGTGAGAGGCACTTGCTTGCCACCCACTGGGCAGTAAAGAGAACTCAGATCTTTACCGGAATATCCCCCATTACACTCCTCGCCCATCATACCCCGATGCAGATGCTGTTGGACGGGAAGATTAAGTACGGGACAGTGAGCAGTGCTAGAATCACTCGCTGGACCCTCCTCCTCTCCCAAATGACTTTAAAGGTCAAGGGCCTCTGCGAGCCCAGGCTCGCAGCAAATTTAATCTATCCAGGGCAGCCGCATGGATGCTCTGTGGAGGGAGTGTGGGACATTAACTTTGGATTTCGGGCAGGGATACACCCCACAGGCCGCGAGATCTACGTTGATGGCTCCAGTTCAGTGTCCGCGGGTACAAGACTCACGGGCTGCGGAGTTTGGGATCCCAAGGCAGGAATTGCCTTGGCTCTTAAACTCCCATGCACCCTGAGCGCCCAGCAGGCGGAACTCCCGGTGGTGATGTATGTGGTCACACACCCCGAGGAATTCCCTACCCTATACACGATTTGCTCAGACAGCATGTTCACTTGCAATTCGTGTACAGAGTATCTGGCGATTTGGTCATGCCGGGGGTACACCTCTGCAGATGGGAAGCCCCTTGTGACCAAACCCCTGCTAGGAAAGATCGTAGCTGCAATGGGAGAAACCGGGGATGTATATATCCATAAGGTAAAGGCCCACTCCAAAACTGAGCCACGGAGTGAATGTAACCAGCAGACAGTCCTGCTGGCACGGGAAGGTGCTCACACAGGTCGCCCATGGGACCCATATGAGGCAGGCAGGATAGCAGCAGCAAGAAGCAAGCCAGAGACACAAGGGAGCGTATGGGCGGCTGTGACCCCGGACCTTAAAGTAGTCCAGATGCAGGATCCGATCCTGAAGGCTGCCTTGGCTGCTATCAAAAGGGGGGAAAAGGCTGAGGGCCCATAGAGTGCTGTAGATATTGCTGTGCGGGAAGGCATGTTGTTTAAAGGGGACAAATGGGTAGTGCCGCCACAACACCGGAGGGAATTCCTTCAGCTGGCCCATGAGGGTCCAGGTGTGGGACACCCTGTGCCGGAATCTACCTGGCAACGGGTAGAAAAGGCAGGGTGGTGGCCAGACCTCCGGGAAGACGTCCGCAACTTCTGTGCGGGCTGTCTGATTTGCGCTGCAAACAACCCAGACCCTCAGAAAAGGAAGGCGTCTATGGGACACGTCAGGCGGGTAGAGGGACCATGGCAGTCGATCCAGATCGACTACATCGGATTCCTACCGGCCGCCCAGGGGGGCTATAAATACTGCCTCGTCCTGGTGGATGTGTTTTCCAAGTGGGTGGAAGCCTTCCCTTGCCGAACAGCTATCGCGATGGGGACTGCAAAAATCCTGGTGAGGGAGGTGTTCTCTCTGTGGGGTCTACCTCAAATCGTGGAGTCCGACCGGGGAAGCCACTTCACCGGCCAGGTGATGCAGGCCACCCTAAAGGTGCTGGGGATAAGAGCCAAATGGCATGTCGCCTACAACCCTCAGTCCTCAGGCCCCGTAGAACGCCTGAACCGGACCCTAAAGGAAAGGCTGCGCAAGGAGACGGGAGACTCACCTAACAAGTGGGTGGAGGTCTTACCGTTGGTCCTCATGGGAATCCGGGCCAGTCAGTCAAAGAGCACAGGGTACTCACCTCATGAGCTGATGACAGGCCGGATCATGAGAACCCCAGTGCATGTGTTGGCGCCGGTTCTCACCGAAGGGCAGCTCCGAGAGGTGAATCGGGATGGGTTTGTCAGGAACCTGTTTGAACACCTCAAACAGATTCACTGGCAGGCTGCGAGTAACATGGGCAGACAGCATCAGAGTAACCGATTGCTGCTAGAGCCCAGCAAACACCACGATAGGGGACCAGGTCATGGTGGGGAACTATGCTCGGGTCGGGTTTTTGAAGCATTATATATGGGGCCATACAGCAGAGTCGACAAGGCTAGCCCTATGGTCTATGCTCCCCCCGCCCCCCGCTGACCACACCCGACCCGACACCCGCTCCCCCCCCCCGCCCCCCGCTGACCACACCCGACCCGACACCCGCTCCCCCCCCGCCCCCCGCTGACCACACCCGACCCGACACCCGCTCCCCCCACCCCGCCCCCCGCTGACCACACCCGACCCGACACCCGCTCCCCCCCCGCCCCCTGCTGACCACACCCGACCCGACATCCGCTCCCCCCCCGCCCCCCGCTGACCACACCCGACCCGACACCCGCTCCCCCCCCGCCCCCCGCCGACCAGACCCGACACCCGCTCCCCCCCTCCACCCGAACCCGAGACCCGAGACCCGCCCCCCACCCCGACTGACCAGACCCGACCGCCCCCCCCCCCCACTGGACCAGACTCCCGACTCCCGGACTGGATCCGATGCGACCTGACCTCTCCCTTCCCCACCGCCCCCCCTCACTCTCCCCCACTCCCTCCCTCCCCTCTCTCTCTCCCTCCCTCCCCCTCTCTCTCTCTCTCTCCCTCCCTCCCCCCCTCTCTCTCCCTTCCTCCCTCCTCTCTCTCTCTCTCTCTCCCCTCTCTCTCTCCCTCCCTCCCTCTCTCCCCTCTCTCTCTCCCTCCCTCCCCCTCTCTCATCTCTCCCTCCCTTCCCCTCTCTCTCTCTCTCTCCCTCCCTCCCCCCTTCTCTCTCTCTCTCCCTACCCCACCCTCTCTCTCTCTCTCTCCATCCCTCCCCCTCACTCTCTCTCTCTCCCTCCCTCCCCCCTTCTCTCTCTCTCTCCCTCCCTCCCTCTCTCCCCTCTCCCTCTCCCTCCCTCCCCCTCTCTCTCTCTCTCTCTCCCTCACCCTCTCTCTCTCCCTTCATCCCTCCTCTCTCTCTCTCTCTCTCTCTCCCTCCCTCTCTCCCCTCTCTCTCTCCCTCCCTCCCCCTCTCTCCTCTCTCCCTCCCTCCCCCTCTCTCTCTCTCTCTCCCTCCCTCCCCCCTTCTCTCTCTCTCCCTCCCCCTCTCTCTCTCTCTCTCTCTCTCCCCCTCCCTCCCCCCTCTCTCTCCCTCCCTCCCCTCTCTCTCTCTCTCCCTCCCTCCCTCCCCTCCTCTCTCTCCTTCCCTCCCCCCGCTCTCTCTCTCTCCCTCCCTCTCTCTCTCTCTCTCTCTCTCACCCTCCCGCTCAGCGACACAAACGGCTGCAAAATTCTCCCTGGCTGAAGCACTTTCACACAGGTAGGAAGATGGTTTATTTAATCTTTTCTTGGTTTATAAATGTTTATTCAGGTTGGATTTATTTGTATAATATTTGTAGAAGTATAAATAAGGATTGATTGTAGAATTTAATGAGTTCCCTTCCGACCCCCTCGTTCTGGACGCCTAATTTGTAACCTGCGCCTGATTTTTTAATGTGTAGAACAGATTTTTTCAGTTCTACAAAAATCTTCACTGGCTCCATTCTACTTTAGTTTGGAGTACATTTTCACTGTGGAAACTTTCAAATCAGGCGTCAGTGGCCGGACACGCCCCCTTTTGAAGAAACAATTCTGTTCTAAACTAGAACTGCTCTACCTGACAAGAACTGCAGAAAAAAAAATGTGGAGAATTGCGATTTCTAAAATAGTCCGTTCTCCACCAGTTGCTCCTAAAAATCAGGCGCGAATCATGTGGAAATTTCGGCCCAGCGGAGGGCATCCTGGTCCCCAGGGTACGGTCAGCCGAGTGGTCGACGACGCCTGTACAGTGACAGGATATAGCCTGGCCACCCGGGGACGGGTGGCGCTGTATATATTTTCCCTTCCTGTTTTGTTATTTTGTGTTGTGAGTATATGTGTTTAGGTAAGGCAGTGACGGTTGGGTGCAGCATTTTTGTGTTTGGAACATGTTAAGTGGGCCGAGCCTGGAGAGGTCTCTCATGGCAAGGCCACGTTCTTCTTGCCTTTCAGATGTCAACACCTCCCTACTGGACGTTAGTGATGCTGGTATCGCTAAGGATCTGCACCGGGCAACGAGGGGACACCGAGGACTCCCTTGTTTTCGGATGCTCTGGGGGCAGAGCGCCGACAGTGACCACAGGAGAAGGGACTCTGGCGGCGGATGGCCGGGTCACCTACTCCCACGAGGGGAAATGGCCTGGTTGGTTGGGATCTAACTCCACCAAGTACTCCAACCATAAGGACTTTACCTACGGAAGGCCTCCATCCCCTGCCCGGAGATCACTGTGGCCACTTCCAGAGTGAGAGTGACAGAAGGCAGGAAGGTATGCCTAACTTGCCAAGGGGACATACCTCTGGGACGGTGGTGGTGGCTCAGAAAGCTCAAGTGGGACATGGGAGACCGACACTCGGACTGGGAACGTCTGGATAATGATACCTACCGAACCATCATGGGGTCATCTGGCGGGGTAACGGTGTGCTGGGAGAAATGGTGGGCGTACGACCAAGGAATTTATTTGTGTATGTGGGGATCCACTCGCGTGTGTTCAGAGGGGGTCTCCATTGCTTTTTCTAGGTGGTGGCAGGATGTCGGGGATGGGGTGGTATGGGATCGCAGCGGGGAGGCGTGTGTGATCCCCAATCCCCGGGTACCAGTAAATGCCACCGAACTAGTAGTTCGGGAAAGAAAACCCCCACCCACGCCCAAGCCCACCGTCCCACACCAGGGGGTCGGGGAATGGTTTAGTGTTGGTCCCTACCGAGAAATTATTTTATCAGGGGGTACACTATGCAGTGGCATCAGTGGTGCTAAATCTGACAGAAGTCCGCCTACCTATAAGGTGTCCCCGGGAAACCGAGCTGTTATACCAGGCTCTGCTGCGGGAGATGTTCCGGAAGTTCCATGAACTGGACTTCGGGGATGTCAAAGTGACAGACTTGTATAAACAGTGGGATAGGGCCGAACCGGGCAGGCAGAGGCGTGGCACTTTAAATGACATTCTTACGGGGTTTAACACCGGGTCGTCCGCCATAAACAGTTTGGATAACATGCAGCTGGCCCTCCAGATAAATGGGTTAAAGAATCAGCCACGCAAAGTCCTGGGGGACGAGAATACCGTAGTGGGATCCACGCTCCACGAAGAGGTGGCAATGACAGTTCACTTAAAGGAGATTATCTCTCAATTGGAGGCACAGGCCAGGGCTGTAAACGCCTTGATTCGGGAGGATAGAAACGCCTCCGATCAAGCCGCCCAAAATGAGGTGTGTGTGCTCTATGGGGCCTGGTTGCTGGGAGAGGGACGGAGTAACCTCGAGGATCTGAGACAGGGACAGGTCCCCTCCTGGATCAGCAACCAGCACTTAGCAGCACTGCACCTTTATGATAATGTTTTGAGTCTTTGCCAACTTCGTGTAGCGTCGGAAGCCCACCCGGTACCGGTGGACTGTGGAAAGTCAAACCATACCATCATGGGTGTGGTGGTCAGGATGCCCGTGATGGGGGTGTCCCCACGACCAGCAAACCTGTACTGAGTGGAGAATGTGGGAGTCATTCGTGGAGGGGTGCATGTTCGATTCCAAGAGGTCCCACCTTATGTCACAATGTGGGAGCACACTTTGACAGGTACAGACCTCTCGGGTTGTCGGAGCAGGCGAGCACAGGTAATCCTGTGCCCCCAGCACTTGAACGCTTTTGCAAGGCCACAATGCGGGTTCAGCACTGCTGGGGCAGAGCCTATCAATTGCACAGTGGAGGTAATGGCCCCTAACCACATGCCTCCACAGGTAGCATATGTAGGCGGTGGGACATATTGTATCACCACAAGTGCCCAACGTTATGAACACGGACCGGGAAGGTGGTGTCCAATACTGTACAGCAGCTTTTGCTTTAAACCCAGGGCAGAGGTTCAAGTGGCATACACCAGAATCACACCCATCCCTGAACCTTCCACGATTCACCTCACGGTACAAAACAACCTCAGCCACCTACAACAATATGTCGCCCAGTTTGGCTATCCCATTGCCCCACTACCTGAGAAACTTACAGCTCTCCTCCAGGCAGTGGATTTGTCTCAAAAACATTTTTACACCATGGAGCAGAAAACTGAAATTCTAGCAGGGGAGATTGCCCAGATTAAACCCCTAGTATGATGGGATTTGGGAATACGGGCAGACATACCGGCATGGATCCGGGTGGGATCGCATGCCTTAGTAATTGGCCAAGTCCTGATTGTAGCTTATCTGCTAGTTACAAGCTGTAAGCTCAGGAGAAAAAGAAAAAGAACGCAGTTCCTCAGGCTACTACACAGCCAGGAGAGCCGTTGTTAAACACTCAAGGTGTGTAAACAAAGCTTGACCGCGACACTTAGGCGGTTTTGTTATTTCCAGAGATGACTGCGTTTTTCATACATGGCTCCTGGGGAGTTTGCAGGGCAGGTTTCTTTGTTTTACGTTTGAGACTGAAATGAGACTCAATGTACAATTATTGCTGTAACCTTAAGTACATATATGTATGTTGCTGTCGTGTATTGTAACCTGTTGGATTTCTGTGTTTAGTACCGCGTTAAAAGGAATTACGATCTATATCGACGGGATCAGTTTAGAGTTAAACTGGGGAAAGTTGGGCAATTTGGGAGACCTCGGGTTTTCTCACCACCCTGAACTTTGACACACTCGAGTGGTGTCTGACTGTGTCAGATGGGGGATTGTGTAGCGGAGGATGAAAACCCCCTCATTTTTACCAGAAGGAAAAGGGCTGTGGGATCAGGCTGTGCTGTGAATTGAAACCGATGGAAGGAGAACTTTGGGACACAAATGAATGGAGACCCCCCCCCCCCATTGTTTGGACTCATAGGAAAGGGAATTTAATTTGGAACTATCTACCAGAAAGTTTGAAATCCTAAAGTGCACTTGGAAGAAACTACGAACTTTAATCGAATTTGGGATTTTTTAAAAGGTGTATGTTGGGTCTGCAAGAAAAGGGGTGGAGTCAATATCAAAAGGGCCTGTTTGGACATTGGAACTAATCAAATTGTCTGGGAACTGTATACCCTCGAAACTTGCCCCTTGAAAACATCAGCATTTAAACAATGCCACATACATATTCCAACACCTTTTTCATCAGGCATAGAAATATCTGGCTCAGGCCAGACTAGCACAATGGCTACAGGAGGCCAATGCAATCAACACCCACTCAAACCTTGAGTAGGTTAAGATCAGTTGGAAAAAAAAACCCTCAATCTATAACTGTTGCATTTTTCAAAATCAAAAGTCCACCAATGAGAAGAATCGACTTCAGCAGGAGAGGCAGACTGGATAATCTGGCTATAAAAAAGGGGTTTCTGACGTAGTGAGGAAAGAAGTGATGATTTTCCCTGCCCTCGTGATGCAACAACCACAACCACAAGCCTCTCGACACTGAAGGAAAACCAGTGTCCGAAGACACCGAAGATAGAAGAAACAAACCACCAGACTGCGGAAGGCACAATAGTGAGTATAACCTCTGGTCCCCAGAACTCCCAACTCAGTTTGGCCAGGAAAGCTGGGAGGTTGGGCATTGTACTGCTAAACTGGTGTAAAGATTTTCGTTGGGTCCGTTTTAGTGGGATTTAGGGGGATTGTTTTGTTGGTGTATGTTGCTGTTTGTTGAGTTACACCTTGTCAAATAAATTGGAAGCCCAAAGTTCCTCTTGGAATCACCTTCTCTCAGTTCTATTGTATTACATCTCCTGATCGTGAGTCTTATGTCAGAACCGTGTAAGGGAAGCGAGGAGCGCCTCGAAAATGCTCAACTGTGTGTCACAGGCTAGGGAAGAAGGGGTTAGGAGTGGTTGACACTCACAGGTGCCTCACAGGCTGGGCACAAGCTGTGGGGACGCACGAGTCTCAAAACCCCCTTCATAAGCTGTGGACACAGTCTCTCCAGGGGTGCTCTTGCAGCACTCAGGGTACCTCACAGGCCAGGCATAAGCTGTGAGGGCAGAAGCCGAGAGAGAGACACCCAAGGTACAACAACCCTGTGAAAACCCCTTACAGCAGTTCAATCCCACCCTTTCCCTTTCCCTTTGCTCTCCTTGAACCTTTGTTGGTTTCTCTCTGTTCCATCACCATTCTCAGTGTTGCTGCGTCGGTTAGTGCATAAAATGGTCATGTGACCAAATGTTCTTAGAACTCAACAGGAGCCCGATAATTTCAGCCGAACGTCACACACTGCTTGTAGCGCAAGATTGTATGTGTGAGAGCGGTTATATCTTCAGATCCTCAGTGGGATTACTTTTGGAGTGCACAGCTCGCAGTCTGGACTGCAAACCGCTCATATTTCCGCTCATATTGCCCTGTCAATATCCACCGTGAGGCTCGGTAATAGCAAACGTAACATTCCTGAAAGCAAAGAGCTGTTTCCAAAACCGAAAAACGTGCAGACCAAATGCACTATTTCCTCTTCACACTTCAGACTGCACTTCCTCAGCGGGGACAATGCTAGAAATACACAGCCATCAACAATTGAATAATCGGTGTTTGTAACACAGTAGGAGGCCATTCTGTCCAGCACATATCTGCCAGCGGTTTGTTAGAGTAATCGAACACTACTCCCTCTGCTCTGCTCTCTCCCTCCATAGTCTTGTGTCTTCATCTGAGCCAAATATTGCTCACTTTTGCCTCAGAAGTTGCAGTGGTGTCTGCCTCAAGTACTTCCTGGAGACAAGCATTCCCCTTCCCCAAAAATTCCTCCTGTACAAACATCATTTATTATCTCCTCTTACTCTCTTAATGTTTGTATAAACGGTGGAATAGTGTTTCGAGATTATAGAGCATAAGAACATAAGAAATAGGAGCAGGAGTAGGCCATACGGCCCTCGAGCCTACTCCGCCATTTAATAAGATCATGGCTGATCCGATCATGGACTCAGCTCCACTTCCCTGCCCGCTCCCCATAAGCCCTTATCCCATTATCGTTTAAGAAACGATTTCTGTCTTAAATTTATTCAATGACCCAGCTTCCACAGCTCTCTGAGGCAGTGAATTCCACAGATTTACAATCCTCTGAGAGAAGAAATTTTTCCTCATCTGCGTTTTAAATGGGTGGCCCCTTATTCTAAGATCATGCCCTCTAGTTCTAGTCTCCCCCATCAGTGGAAACATCCTCTCTGCATCCATCTGGTCAAGTCCCCTCCAAATCTTATACGTTTCAATAAGATCACCTCTCATTCTTCTGAACTCCAATGAGTAAAGGCCTAACCTACTCAACCTTTCCTCATAAGTCAACATAGAAACATAGAAACATAGAAAATAGATGCAGGTGTAGGTCATTCGGCCCTTCGAGCTTGCACCACCATTCAATATGATCATGGCTGATCATTCACCTCAGTACCATTTTCCTGCTTTCTCTCCATACCCCTTCATCCCTTTAGCCATGAGGGCCATATCTAACTCCCACTTGAATATATCGAATGAACTGGCATCACCAACTATGCAGTAGGGAATTCCACAGGTTCACAACTCTCTGAGTGAGGACATTTTTCTTCATCTCTGTCCTAAATGGCTTACCCCTTATCCTTAGTCTATGTCCCCTGGTTCTGGACTTTCCCAACATTGGGAACATTCTTCTTGCATTTAACCTGTCCCGTCCTGTCAACCCGCTCCTCTTCGGAATCAACCTAGTGAACCTTCTCCGAACTGCCTCCAAAGCAAGTATATCCTTTCGTAAATATGGAAACCAAAACTGCACGCAGTATTCCAGGTGTGGCCTCACCAATACCCTGTATAATTGTTGCAAGGCTTTCCTGCTTTTATACTCCATCCCCTTTGTAATAATGACCAAGATTGCATTGGTCTTCCTGATCCCTTGCTGTATCTGCATACTATTCTTTTGTGTTTCATGCACAAGTACCCCCAGGTACCACTGCATTGCAACATTTTGCAACCTTTCTCCATTTAAATAATAGCTTGCTCTTTGATGTTTCAGCCAAAGTGCATGACCTCACACTTTCCGACATTATACTCCATCAGCCAAATGTTTGCCCACTCACTTAGCCTGGGGCAACTGCGGGACCAGACTGCTTCCAGGCATCCACAATGAAGCACGCTTTATTTTGGAAACGTAAAGCAAGGAGTGGAAAAGTTCCAACCTGGTCAGAGCAATCTGAAGCTTTAATTCATTGACACCCTGGTTAAAGATGTCTATAACATGTGCTTGCATCAGTCTCTGTGGCACAATGGGTTAGTGTGTTCGGCTGTTAACTGTTCGAGCCCACCCTGGGAAAAAGCCTTTAACTGTTAATTTTCCCTCTGAGGATTCAGTGCCCCACAGTTCCAGGTTGTCAATGTGCATTTTGGCTGCGCGAATATATTCCGCAAACATTGCCAGCTGCACTGTTATCCAGTGAGTTCCCACAACAATACATTTGGGAGCATTCAGTTTGAGTAAAACGATTAAAAAAATAGACTGATCATGTTCCTGCAGCAAACACATTGGAAATAAATGTCGTCATTGGGTTTGAAGATACTGTTGGAAATTGATTCTATGGATACATATAAATAACTGGAACATGCCATCGCACCATGTGACACGATATTTAATTTCTGGCTATTGTACAGATGGTATTAGGGGAAACAATTCAGAATACGCTGGATAATTTGAATGATATTTTACCTGCATCTAATAATGAATATTTGTTGAAGAGAAATGCACCATCACCGTTTTGTCATTTGATCTCTCCTGCCTTCCACCCTGCCCTCCCCCATTTCCCTGCCTCTGCACTTGCTTAAAACTTGTTGCAACTCTAACATTTCCCAGTTCTGGAAGGGAACTCGGGACTTCCAGCGGGGGTTTAAAGACTCTGTAGTGGATATTTTTCTCCGTCTGACTTCTGCCGTTTGGAATGGTGAAATGTTTGTTCAAGAGAGTCAGTGCAGAAGATTCACCATTTCACCTTATTCCTGAACACTGCCTTCTTACCTGAGGACAAAACGTTTCAAACAGTGCATTCCAGATCGTAACATCTCGCTGAGTAAAAATATACCTCCTCTCCCTGCATCCCCCGCCCCGGATTTTTCCTTTTACCAATTATCTTATGTCTGTGTCCTCTGGTTACCGACACTCCTGCCCGTGGAAACAGTTTCCCCATACTTCTGAAAACCTCTATTAAATTTCCCCTCAACTGTGATTACTGGGGTTCAATGTGGGGAAGGGTCAGTTCATCCACTTTGTACCGAAGAATGATCGGACGGGGTATGATCTAAAAACATTATGTTAGAGAATATTTTTTCTGTGTAGTAGCCGGTCCTGTTAATTTTAACAAAAGTTGCATCGGATTCCTGGAGTCATAAGCACTTAAAATTTAAACCATTCTCCTAAAATACAGTGTGTAAATGAGATAGGGATAAAAGTTCATCACATGGAAAGAGAAAATAAATGATTGAAGCCACAACTGTCCCTCAGTAACCACATTATAATTTATTTCATTCTGCAAAAGAAAGTTATCAGTCAATTGATGGTGATTAAATGAATTCTTATTTTTCACATTAGCTGCATGTCATCAATTATATATGGTTTAATTTGATAATCGTGTTGTAAATATTATCCCCCTGACCAAGAATCGAACCTGTGTTGCAATGGTGTAAGGGGTGGATTCAGCAAATCATTTGAATATGATCTCAAAGTGGCATGAATTTATGATCACGGTTACAATTTGTTTTGGTGTGAATCAAGTGGATTGAAAAATACAATAATGTCACCAACGATAAGGATGCAGCAATAAAACAATTTATAATTTGCTGGTGGTCTAGTGGTAAGAGCTTGGTGATTTCACCACTCTGACCTGGGTTTGATTCCCACCCTGGGAAGTTGCACTTTCAATTCAAAACCTTACAAAACATGAATTCATCTATTATGCAAATCATGTATAACAAATAAGAATTATTGATTGAAACATTATTATGTTCTATGAAATTATTAGAATCTATGAAATTCTTTTGTAAAACTTCAACTATTTATTATGCCCTGAGCATGTTTTTATCCCTATCTCATTGGGGTTAATTTGGTGCAAATGATGAACCAGGGCACTGGGTGAGGCAAAGGTTTCTGTAGTGTAGCGGTAATCACGTTTGCCTCACACATGAAATGTCCCCGGCGCGTGCTTTATTTTAGAATATATTTGCTGTAAAATAAATTGAACAGAAGTAGCCCCAGGTTACCTGTCTTATGAGCAATGAACATTTTCAATCTCCGAAAATACAGAGTGTGTAAATTCTGATCGGGAATAACATTTCATCCTGCAATCATTAAAGTTCAATTATTGAAGTTTCGACTGTCCTTCAGTCACATTCCGAACTCGGGCTCCCTCTGTGAGCGCCTAACCACTAAACGAGCAGGACACACGTTGTAGAGTTTAATTCCAGACTTAATAATTTCTTTGCTGTTTCACAATAACCAGATCTATGCTCCAAAACCGATCTCACTGTTTCCCGGTGTCAGGCAGAGAAACACATGGGACCGAATCAGTGACTTTGCTTTTTCGACCTGTCTTCTGAAGCGCCGCGCGGTCCCACTCCGACAGTCAATGAGCTGTTGGGACATTAGAATATCCAGGCTGTGGGTGGCCACCCCGAGCGCAGCAGAGGGGTTTCTATATTAGATCTGGGTGGGGACAATATTTCCCCTTCCGTCTTCCTCTTGTCTGTATCCCTCTGCTTTGGTTTCTGTAGTTATTCCTCCGGCCTCATTTTATGTGTTTAAAGCGGAACAAAAGATTAAGTGACGACACTCTGGAACAATTTCGTGAAGTGAAATAAAGAGCAATTAAAGAATAAGGGAGAAGCCACTGTTGACCTTTTGACAGGAGAACAAACTCGCCCATGGCTGTTCATCCACAGCAAGTTTAAACATAATCTTCCTGCACGGGATCCTTTCGCGTGGAAAGCAAACGTGATAACGGCTCGACTGCGGAAACCGCTCTGACCAGAAGTACAGCAGAGGGCAGCTGACCAGTGAATGCCTTCTATGCTGATCGGGAATGTGTTGGCTCAGCTTAAACAACTTCTGTCCCTCACTGACAACTATCAATCCTTCTCCTCCGCTGCCCTTTACACAAACATGTCACTAATCCCCACCCACCACCCCACATCCCCACATCCCCATCGTGCTGTCTTCTATGTTAGCACAGTGGGGCCACGGAGACACCTACTCTCTCCCCGCGGTTAGTGAACTCAGTCAGTCTGTAAAATTAAAGGGGAACAAGAGTCCCTCAAAGGGCACGGGAAGGAAGAGAGTCTGTAACCTGGGTTTAATTGTTTGTCAAAGGCTACCCGTCCTGTTGTATATTTCCAGCAGTTTCCTACTTTCACAGGTGGAGATACCGGGGCTGGACCATGCTCCTCAAATACCATGAGGTCGGGATAAAAGTTCCTCACGTACTCAGGGCAAAATAATTGATGGAATTTCTACAATGGATTAATGAATGATGTTTAAATCAATGAATCTTTTTTTCCACATGCGATGCATGTAACTCTTTCTTATAAGGTTTTAATTTTGGTGGAAGTGCAATTTCCCTGGCAGGAAATCGACCCAGGGCCGCGGTGGTGAGACCGCCGAATCCTAATCACTGGACCACCAGGGAACGCTGCATTGCTGCATCGCTGCATCGTAATGCTTGGTGTCATTATTGTCCTTTTCTTTAAACATAATAACTTAATTTATTTCTAGTCGGCTGGAAGTCAGAACATGATCCAAAAATGTAATTGTTTTACTTGAGCTGAATGCTCAGTAATGTAATGGAGTGGGAACTCACTGGATAACAGCACAGCTGTCAATGTTTGCAGAATATATTCGTGCAGCCAAAATGCACAATGACAACCTGGATCTATGCGGCACCGAATCCTCGGGGAAAAAACAGTTAAAGGCTTCACCCCTGGGTGGGCTCAAACCACCAATCTTTCGGATAAAAACCGAATGCACGAACCCATTACATCACAGAGACATGCAAGACATGCAAAACCAGGGTGTCAATCAGTTAAAGCTTTGGATTGCTCTGACCGGGATGTAACTTGTCCACTCTCAGTTGTACTTTTCCAAATAAAGGGTGGGAGATTCATTGTGGATGTGTGGAAGCAGTCTGGTCCCGCACACTGCAGACACTTCCATGTCACCGCCAACCAGCTCTCCTGCAACAGGGGTATCTGACAATTCAGAAGGATAGACAAGAACGGAAAGGAGGTGGGGTAGCTCTGTTAATAAAGGATGATGTCAGCGAGATGTCAGTGAGAGATGATATTGACTCGAATGAACAAAATGTTGAATCATTGTCGGTGGAGATTAGAGATAGTGAGGGGAAAACGTCACTGGTGGGCGTAGTTTATAGGCCCCCAAATTATAACTTCACGGTGGGGCGGACAATAAACAAGGGAATAATGGAGGAATGTGATAAAGGAACGGCAGTAATCATGGGGGATTTTAACCAACATATCGATTGGTCAAATCAAATCGCACGGGGTAGCCTGGAGGAGGAATTCATAGAATGCAAACAGGATTGTTTCTTCGAACATTATGTTACCGAACCTACAAGGGAGCAAGCTATCTTCGATTTGGTCCTGTGTAATGAGACAGGAATAATAAATGATCTCTCAGTAAAAGATGCTCTCGGAATGAGTGATCACAGTGTGGTTGAATTTGTAATACAGATTGATGGTGAGGAAGTAGTGTCTCAAACAAGCATACTATGCTTAAACAAAGGGGACTACAGTGGGATAAGGGCCGAGTTAGCTAAAGTAGACTGGGAACATAGACTAAACGGTGGCACAATTCAGGAACAGTGGAGGACTTTTAAGGAGCTCTTTCATAGTGCTCAACAAAAATATATTCCAGTGACAAAGAAGGGCGCTAAGAGAAGGGATAACCAACCAGCCGTGGATAACCAAGGAAATAAAGGCGAGTATCAAATTAAAAACCAATGCATAAAGGTGGCCAAGGTTAGTGGGAAACTAGAAGATTGTGAAAATTTTAAACGACAGCAAAGTATGACTAAGAAAGCAATAAAGAAAGGAAAGATAGATAACGAAAAACATAAAAACAGATAGTAAAAACTTTTACCGATATATAAAAAGGAAAAGAGTGACTAAAGTAAATGTTGGTCCCTTAGAAGATGAGAAGGAGGATTTAATAATGGGAAATGTGGAAATGGCTGAGACCTTAAACAATTATTTTGCTTCGATCTTCACAGTGGAAGACACAAAAACCATGCCAAAAATTGCTGGTCATGGGAATGTGGGAAGGGAGGACCTTGAGACAATCACTATCACTAGGGAGGTAGTGCTGGACAGGCTAATGGGACTCAAGGTATACAAGTCCCCTGGTCCTGATGAAATGCATCCCATGGTATTAAAAGAGATGGCGGAAGTTATAGCAGATGCATTCGTTATAATCTACCAAAATGCTCTGGACTCTGGGGAGGTACCAGCAGATTGGAAAGCAGCTAACGTAACGCCTCTGTTTAAAAAAGGGGGCAGACAAAAGGCAGGTAACTATAGGCCAGTTAGTTTAACATCTGTAGTGGGGAAAATGCTTGAAGCTATCATGAAGGAAGAAATAGCGGGACGTCGAGATAGGAATAGTGCAATCAAGCAGACGCAACATGGATTCATGAAGGGGAAATCATGTTTAACTAATTTACTGGAATTCTTTGAGGATATAACGAGCATGGTGGATAGAGGTGTACCGATGGATGTGGTGTATTTAGATTTCCAAAAGGCATTCGATAAGGTGCCACACAAAAGGTTACTACAGAAGATAAAGGTACGCGGAGTCAGCGGAAATGTATTAGCATGGATAAAGAATTGGCTGCCTAACAGAAAGCAGAGTCGGGATAAATGGGTCTTTTTCAGGTTGGAAATCGGTGGTTAGTGATGTGCCACAGGGATCGGTGCTGGGCCCACAACTGTTTACAATAAACATAAATGACCTGGAGGAGGGGACAGAGTGTAGTGTAATAAAATTTGCAGATGACACAAAGATTAGTGGGGTAGCGGGTTGTGCAGAGGACACAGAGAGGCTGCACAGAAATTTAGATAGGTTAATCGAATGGGCTAAGGTTTGGCAGATGGAATACAATGTTGGAAAGTGTGAGGTCATCCACCTTGGAAAACAAAATAGCAAAAGGGAATATTATTTGAATGGGGAGAAATTCCAACATGCTGCGGTGCAGAGGGACCTGGGGGTCCTTGTGCATGAATCCCAAAATGTTAGTTTGCAAGTACAGCAGTTAATCAGGAAGGCGAATGGAATGTTGGCCTTCATTGCAAGAGGGATGGAGTACAAAAGCAGGGAGTTCCTGCTGTAACTGTACAGGGTATTGGTGAGGCCGCACCTGGAGTACTGTGTGCAGTTTTGGTCACGTTACTTAAGGAAGGATATACAAGCCTTGGAGCGGGTACAGAAACGATTCACCTGGCTGATTCCGGAGATGAGAGGGTTACCTTATGATGATAGATTGAGTAGACTGGGTCTTTACTCGTTGGAGTACAGAAGGATGAGGGGTGATCTTATAGAAACATTTAAAATAATGAAAGGGATAGAAACATAGAAAATAGGTGCAGGAGTAGGCCATTCGGCCCTTCTAGCCTGCACCGCCATTCAATGAGTTCATGGCTAAACATTCAACTTCAGTACCCCATTCCTGCTTTCTCGCCATACCCCTTGATCCCCCTAGTATTAAGGACCTCATCTAACTCCTTTTTGAATATATTTAGTGGATTGGCCTCAACAACTTTCTGTGGTAGAGAATTCAACAGGTTCACCACTCTCTGGGTGAAGAAGTTCCTCCGCATCTCGGTCCTAAATGGCTTACCCCTTATCCTTAGACTGTGACCTCTGGTTCTGGACTTCCACAACATTGGGAACATTCTTCCTGCATCTAACCTGTCTAACCCCGTCAGAATTTTAAATGTTTCTATGAGGTCCCCTCTCATTCTTCTGAACTCCAGTGAATACAAGCCCAGTTGATCCAGTCTTTCTTGATAGGTCAGTCCCGCCATCCCGGGAATCAGTCAGGTGAACCTTCGCTGCACTCCCTCAATAGCAAGAATGTCCTTCCTCAGGTTAGGAGACCAAAACTGTACACAATACTCCAGATGTGGCCTCACCAATGCCCTGTACAACTGTAGCAACACCTCCCTGCCCCTGTACTCAAATCCCCTCGCTATGAAGGCCAACATGCCATTTGCTTTCTTAACCGCCTGCTGCACTTGCATGCCAACCTTCAATGACTGATGTACCATGACACCCAGGTCTCTTTGCACCTCCCCTTTTCCTAATCTGTCACCATTCAGATAATAGTCTGTCTCTCTGTTTTTACCACCAAAGTGGATAACCTCACAATTATCCACATTATACTTCATCTGGCATGCATTTGCCCACTCACCTAACCTATCCAAGTCGCTCTGCAGCCTCACAGCATCCTCCTCGCAGCTCACACTGCCACCCAACTTAGTGTCATCCGCAAATTTGGAGATTCTACATTTAATCCCCTCATCTAAATCATTAATGTGCAGTGTAAACAGCTGGGGCCCCAGCACAGAACCTTGCGGTACCCCACTAGTCACTGCCTGCCATTCTGAAAAGTACCCATTTACTCCTACTCTTTGCTTCCTGTCTGACAACCAGTTCTCAATCCATGTCAGTACACTACCCCCAATCCCATGTGCTCTAACTTTGCACATCAATCTCTTGTGTGGGACCTTGTCGAATGCCTTCTGAAAGTCCAAATATACCACATCAACTGGTTCTCCCTTATCCACTCTACTGGAAACGTCCTCAAAAAATTCCAGAAGTTTTGTCAAGCATGATTTCCATTTCACAAATCCATGCTGACTTGGACGTATCATGTCACCTCTTTCCAAATGCACTGCTATGACATCCTTAATAATTGATTCCATCATTTTACCCACTACCGATGTCAGGCTGACCGGTCTATAATTCCCTGTTTTCTCTCTTCCTCCTTTTTTAAAAAGTGGGGTTACATTGGCTACCCTCCACTCCATAGGAACTGATCCAGAGTCAGTGGAATGTTGGAAAATGACTGTCAACGCATCCACTATTTCCAAGGCCACCTCCTTAAGTACTCTGGGATGCAGTCCATCAGGCCCTGGGGATTTATCGGCCTTCAATCCCATCAATTTCCCCAACACAATTTCCCGGCTAATAAGGATTTCCCTCAGTTCTTCCTCCTTACTCGAACCCCCGACCCCTTTTATAACCGGAAGGTTGTTCGTGTCCTCCTTCGTGAATACCGGACCAAAGTACTTGTTCAATTGGTTCGCCATTTCTTTGTTCCCCGTTATGACTTCCCCTGATTCTGACTGCAGGGGACCTACGTTTGTCTTTACTAACCTTTTTCTCTTTACATATCTATAGAAACTTTTGCAATCCGTCTTAATGTTCCCTGCAAGCTTCTTCTCATACTCCATTTTCCCTGCCCTAATCAAACCCTTTGTCCTCCTCTACTGAGTTCTAAATTTCTCCCAGTCCCCAGGTTCGCTGCTATTTCTGGCCAATTTGTATGCCACTTCCTTGGCTTTAATACTATCCCTGATTTCCCTTGATAGCCATGGTTGAGCCACCTTCCCTTTTTTAATTTTATGCCAGACAGGAATGTACAATTGTTGTAGTTCATCCATGCGGTCTCTAAATGTCTGCCATTGCCCATCCACAGTCAACCCCTTAAGTATCATTCGCCAATCCATCCCAGCCAATTCACGCCTCATACCTTCAAAGTTAGCCTTCTTTAAGTTCTGGACCATGGTCTCTGAATTAATTGTTTCATTCTCCATCCCAATGCAGAATTCCACCATATTATGGTCACTCTTCCCCAAGGGGCCTCGCACAACGAGATTGCTAATTAATCCTCTCTCATTACATAACACCTAGTCTAAGATGGCCTCCCCCCTAGTTGGTTCCTCGACATATTGGTCCAAAAAACCATCCCTTATGCACTCCAGAAAATCCTCCTCCACCGTATTGCTTCCAGTTAGACAAGATAGAGGCAGAGAGGTTGTTTCCACTGGTCAGGGAGACTAGAATTCGGGGGCACAGCTTCAAAATACGGGGGAGCCAATTTAAAACCGAGTTGAGAAGGAATTTCTTCTCCCAGAGGGTTGTGAATCTGTGGAATTCTCTGCCCAGAGAAGCAGTTGAGGCTAGCTCATTGAATTATTCATATCACAGATAGATAGATTTTTAACCAATAAGGGAATTCAGGGTTATGGGGAGCGGGCGGGTAAGTGGAACTGAGTCCACGGCCAGATCAGCCATGATCTTTTTAAATGGGGGAGCAGGCTCGAGGGGCTAGATGGCCTACTCCTGTTCCTAATTTTTATGTTCTTATGTTCTTATCCTTTTTTAAATATGGAAACCAAAACTGTACTAAGTACTTCAGGTGTGGCCTCACCAATACCCTGTATCACTGTAGCAGGACTTTCCAGCTTTTTTATGCCATCCCCTTTGCAATAAAGGACACGATTCCATTGGCTTTCCTGACCACTTGCTTGAGCTGCAGATTAACCTTTTGTGTTTCTTGCACAAGTACCCCAAGACCCCGCTGTACTGCAGCACTTTTCATTCTCTCTCCATTTCAATAATAACCTGCTCTTTGGTTTTTTCTGCCAAAGTGCATGACCTTCCACTTTCCAACATTATACTCCATCTGTCAAATTTTTACCCACTCACTTAGCCTGTCTATGTCTTTTTGCAGATTTTTTGTGTCCTCCTCACACATTGCTTTTCCTCCCATCTTTGTATCATCAGCAAACTTGGCTATGTTACACTCGGTCCCTTCTTCCAAGTCGTTAATATAGATTGAAAATAGTTGGCGTCCCAGCACTGATCCCTGCGGCACACCACCAGTTACTGATTGCCAACACGAGATTAAACGATTTCTCCCGACTCTCTGTTTTCTGTTTGGTAGCCAATCCTCTATCCATGCTATTATATTACGCCCAACACCATGAACTTTTATCTTGTGCAGTAACCTTTTATGTGGCACCTTGTCAAATGCTTTCTTGAAGTCCAAATACACAACATCCACTGGTTCCCCTTTATCCACCCTGTTCATTACTTCCTCAAAGAACTCCAGCAAATTTGTCAATCATGACTTGCCCTTCATAAATCCATGCTGACTCTGCTTGACCGAATTTTGCTTTTCCAAATGTCCTGTTATTGCTTCTTTAATAATGCACTCCAACATTTTCCCAACCATAGATGTTCGGCTAACTCGTCTATACTCTCCTGCTTTTTGTCTGCCTCCTTTTTTAAATAGGGGCGTTACATTTGCAGTTTTCCAATCTGTTGGGACATCCCCAGAATCCAGGGAATTTTGGTAAATTACACCCAATGCATCCACAATCCCTGTTGCTAATTCTCTTAAGACCCTAGGATGCAATTCATCAGGTCCAGGGGATTTGTCTGCCTTTAGTCCCATTATCTTACTGAGTACCACCTCCTTAGTGATTGTGATTGTGTTAAGTTCCTCCCCGCTATAGCTCCTTGACTTTCCACTTTTGGAATATTGTGCATGTCCTATGCCGTAAAGATTGATACAAAATGTATGCCTTTACTGGCCGAGTCATAGAATATAAGAGCAGGGAGGTTATGCTTCAATTCTATAATACATTGTTTCGGCCACAGCTGGAGTACTGCATGCAGGAGATTTACAAGGATGCTGCGTGGAATGAAGAATCTTAATTATGAGGACAGATTGGATAGGCTGTGTTTCTTCTCATTGGAACAGAGATGGTTGAGAGGAGACCTCATTGAGGTGTACAAAATATTGAGGGTCCTGGACACAGTGGATAGTAAGGGCCTATTTCCACTAGTGGAGGGGTCTATTACGAGGGGGCATAGTTTTAAGTTGGTTGGTGGAAGGTTAAGAGGGGATTTGTGGTGGGCGGGGGACTTCTTTCTGCAGAGGGTTGTGTGGATCTGGAACTTGCTGCCTGGAAGAATGGTGGATGCAAAAACCCTCACCACTTTTAAGAGATGGTTGGATGGACACTTAAAGTGCCGTAACCTGCAGGGTTACGGACCGAGAGCTGGTAATTAGGATTAGACTGGATTACCTTTTGTTGGACGGCACAGATATAATGGTAAGTACTGCGTGGAATAGAATACGGCCAGGGTGATCTCCTGGAGTAGTTTCGATCGCCAGGATCGGTCAGAGAGGAATTTTCCCAGATTTATTCTGCATAAATTGGCCTGGGTTTTTATCTGTTTTTTCCCTATCCCAGGAGATCACACGGCTGGAGTGTAGAATGTTTCAGTGTAAGGGGTGTCGCAGTTGTGTGCAGTGGACTGGTTGGGCTGGGTGCTCTTTGCCTTTCCGTCATCATTCATAGGTTTATATGCAACCTTTAGGGCTGCAGCTCTTTCTCTTTGTCAGCCGGCGTGGACACCATGGGCCCAAATGGCCTCCTTCTGCGCTGTAAATTTCTATGTTTCTATCTTTCTAAAACATTGGTGGGAGTTGTCTATTGGCATCCAAACAGTAATGGTAATGTAGCGGACGGCATCAAAGAGGAAATTAGAGAAGCATGTAACAAGGTTACTGTGGTGTATGCAGCACTCAAATCACTGACTCTGCACAGTCTGGTGTTGTAGTAACTGCTGTGACCTTAGTCGTTTATTGTGTAACTCCAGAGTGCCTCTCAGGTGTGGTGGGCAGCCTTTTATACTCTGACTTGCAGGTACTTTCGGGTCTCCCACCACAGCGCCCTCTGCGGCACATCATTGTAACTATACATAAAATGTACCAGGACAATACATAACATCTCACTCCCCACCCCAGCAGTTCCACAAGCACATTGCATGTAAACTTGGCCTTGTTCATCCTGGTTGATTTGTGTCTGTCAGTCCATGACCATCCATTTCCCTCTTCTCCCCCCATGTAGAGATGATGCTTGCGAACCGGTGCAAGTATGTGGTATTTGCAGACCTTACATGGGTGATGAAGTACACAAGCATAATCTCCAGCAGAAAGCAGGTATTCCTAGACAGTACATTTGTGCAGTACCTATGGATGCTTTGAAGAGTTACATCAAAAGGTTGCAGTTACACTGAACAGTTATTTAATCCCCGCTCCACTGGGTGACGTATGGTGGCGGCATCCTGCCCCTTTTTGCCCGAGGTAGTGGGCTGAGCTGAGACAGGGTATCGCAACTAGTGCGTTGCCTCTGTTCTCAGAAAGTAGTCGCCTTTGCGGCTCATCTGAATCACATGAAATCGGAAATCGCATTAATCCATTAGTCATGTTAGTCACAGATCCATTAACCCTTTTACTTGAGCATTGTGATACTAACTCTTTTTGTCGATCATATCAATCATTTTAAACACAGTAGTCATTTCAGCATCAAAATATTAACTCTTGTCATAAATCACGTCATCATACAAATCACATTAATCATTTTGACTCACTCTTGCTCTTACAAAAGTCTCTTGGTGGGGACCGCCAATGGTGTAAGGCCCTTTTAAGGCTCCCGGGTACATTTCCCTTTTAAGACGCCATCTTGTTTTTCCACGATGTTTCCGCAGCGGGGGCCGCCATTTTCGGTGCTGTGCTGGTCCTGCCTCTCTCTCTGCGCAACTCTGCTGCCACGAGGTTCGCCGCCATCTTAACTTCTTCAGCAAGGTCATTACTTTATCATCACCCGTTCTAGGTTGCTGGTCCAGTACTCTGTGACGGGCTCGGCACAGTGAGTCTTTATCTTTCTGACGAAATGCAGCGCACACTTGTTTACATTTGGTGTCAGAAGTGGGATCTCAACAGACGACTACCGAAAACTTGCGATTAAGAGCCAGACTAGCCTTGGACGAGACGGGAGGAAAGTGGCCACTGGAGTGAGTATAATTTAAATACCGCTCCAGTTTCCTTCGGTTTCAAAAGTCTGAGGAAAGTTTGGCCACTCGCTGGTTCTCAGCTAGCGTCTGAACGAGATCCAGGACAATCTGGTGAATACCTTTTAAACTTAGAATACGGAAGGAGAGGGAATTTGCACGGAGATGCGGAAGGATAAGTAGGGCTTAGAATAGGTAAATCTGGAACCTAGAACAAATTAAATAAGGCTTACCGTGCGGCGACGCGGAGGGATAGACAATCGCGTGGCGACGCAAACAGGAAAACCGCGTGGCGACACGGAGGGATAAATAATCGCGCGAACTGCGCGGAGATGCAGATGTTAGGGAGTTAGGTAAATTAAGCCGCGGGGCGACGCGACACTGTGTAAATTTAAAATTGTACTTATTCCAGGTACGGCATCGATCTTGTGTATCACTTGGTCTGCTTAGGCTCTGGGTAAGATAACTTAAACCATCGCGGGGTGACGCGGGGACAATCAGGATTAATTAGGACCCGAATCCAAAGCGGGGCAACACGAGGGATCGGGATTAATTAGGACATCCTACGCGGGGCGATGCAAGGATGGGTAATCATTTAGATAGAACCACAAATACCGGTAGTCCACTACAAAATTATGTGAGGAATTCCCTGAAAAAGCTGGACAATTATACTGTTATCTGCAACTTTGAACAAATTACTAGGAGATGATCAATGGCCACTAGAGGGCACCAAAAGCTTGGAGGTAGCAAAATGGGTGCAGGGATTAATTTGGAAGAGGGGACGGGGGAAAGGGGATAGGGATCTAATAACCGCATGGAGGCATTACTGTCAAAAGCTAAAAGATGCATCAATTCTGTCGAGTTGGCAGGAAAACGCCACAATATAGGAATTTCATTGACAGAAGGAGGACATATTAAACCCGTAGACGTCTTAAAGAAAGAGTGCGCGCATGAGAAACGTACAAGGAGTTCCACTGGGACCTCTGAGAAAGGTATTGACCGACGACGTAGTCAAATGGTTGGCCTTGCATTGACCGAGGCTGACGAGGAAATTGATGAATGGTCACTGACTCGGCGCCCAACGGCGCCTCCTACAGCCCCTGGCCCCTTCCCGTCCACCTCCACCTTACACTCCGGCGGTAGGAGGTAAAGATAAAGATAACCCCACACCAATGAACCGACAAGCCCAGACAGACCCTTCATCCTCTGATAGCGACTCAGATCCCCAGTTCACGAGCCATGTAGCTGAGAGGACCAGATCTCACACCCGGAAAGGCAGATCTACATCTCGAAAGCACAGGCAGTCCCATGAATCCACTAGTCAGAATACCAGTCGTGAAAGGCAAAACAAACCCTCCCGCCGATCGGGATGTGGAGTTGCTGCGCAGTCAGACGGCTCCGATCCACCCTCCGACCCAGAAACGTCTTCCGAGGTTGACGACCCCATCCCAAAGCCCCGGCAACAATTCCCAGTCCGACCAATGCCAAACCCTGATGCACAACAAGCTGCAGACCACCCCACCATAGATGTCTATGTGCCTTGGAAACCGAACGAAATTATGGCCATTCTGGCCACCATGCCAGATCGAAAGAGAGAACCTGTCAAGTTTATAGATCATCTTCGAAGTACCGTCGCAGTTTATAATGCAGAGTCAAGGGACCTGTGGGCCCTGGTACAGCAGACCCTGAGCCCAACTGAGCATGCCCGATTTCTAACTCACCTAAGACGGGTAACCCATTACGCGTTGGTGGCTGCACACCCTAAAAATGCCCAGGACCACCTAAATGCTGTTTTACAGCTCTCGGCACGACCCTTCAAAAGCCCATCAGTATGGCCGCAGTATTAGAAACTAAACCCAAATGAGACGAAACTGCCGACGAATTCATGGAAAGATTCATTGAAATATACGGAGGTCAATCAGGAGATAATGCCTTCAGGGTGGTAGAGGATTCACCTCAATTCTGCGCTATCCTACTTCAGTGCCTGCCCCATTCGATTGCTCACGTTATCCGGACCAATAATATGAATTGGGCAGATAACAGTAAAGCCCAGATGGAAAGGGCGGCGAAATATTATTGGCAGGAAAAGAAAGAAGAGGGGGGAGGTGCGCCCCCAACCTGGGTCAAGACTGAATACGTGACTAGAAAGGGAGAGCCTCCTCAAGGGGAAAGACCGACACCCGACCCGAGAGAATATCAAATGGAACCACAGTACTGTGTAAGGGGTTGGGTAGATAACCGGGGATATGGGTATACCCAACACCCCAACGGCCCCAGCCCTGCAAAGTATGGACCATCACATGGTCCTCCCCGATCAGGAAGAGGAAGCGGTCGGGGCTGGGGAAGGAGAGGGCAATTCTTCAATTGTGGGCAAGAAGGACATTGGAAGGGAGAGTGCCCCTTCGATCGGCATGAAAGAGGAAGAGGAGGAAGAGGAGGAAGAGGAGGGGGGCAAGGGGGGAGAGGACGGGGATCTTATACTAACTTCTCCCAGAACAACCCCTTTGGCGAACCGTCCCCCGATTATTCTTATTGACCACGTAGCTTGATTGTACAGGGAACTTCCCCGGATGATGAACCGATGATATCGTTAAAAATTCGGAATGAATGGCAACCCTTCTTCATCGATACGGCAGCCTCTATGTCTTCTGTACAGTCGAAGCTTAAACTCCCCGCCTCCACTGAGACACAGGGACTGTCGGGGTTCCTGGGACAAGTCTCTGCATTCCCGGTGTCAGAACCAGTTAAAGTAGGTTACCAGGAAGAATCGGTGGAACATCGATTTGTTATCACAACCAATCTGGACTGTAACTTGATGGCTAGAGACCTCCTCTGCAAATTGCAGTTGCATTTGGAGTGCGGAGATGATGGGATTATTGTAAAACAGTGAACCCTTAAGCGACAGTATTATACCATTAGGACCCCTCAATGGTGGGCTCTGGACCTGCCACAGGCACCTTATCACGTGACCCTAGCATACGATCCCAGCGGCAAGTATCAGGATCTCCAGAACCTTTATCAGGATCACGAAGGGGAAGAGAAGGAAATTCTCTTAAGGGCTAGAGTGACTGGACCGGAAGGGAAGGCAGATTTTCTGGAAATGGATAAGAATCTGTGGAGACAGCCCCCGACGGTGGCACCACATGTTACTCGTGAAGTATTACCTCCCCAACACACTAAAGATTTAGGAATTATGGTGCGCCAAGCTATAGACGAGGCTGACCCTACCAGCCCAGATTTGCAGATTGCAAAACATGGCCAAACAGTCCAATTCCACAGGGACCCCGAGAAGGTCCTAACGACTCTGCAGCATCATACTGGCTCGAACATACCCGACTATGTGGATCCTCATGTATGGGCAGAGGACCCCTCCCAAGTGGGTTATACTCCCATTGATCCGATTGAGATCCCGGTGCAGGGCAACATGGATTGGCCCTCTATCCGACAGTACCCACTGAAACTACAGGCAATACCAAGTATCCGCCAATTGATCAAGGGACTACTGGAACAGGGGATTTTGGTCCAATGCCAGTTCCCGTGTAATACCCCTGTACTGGCAGTCCCTAAGCCAGGCAAGCCAAACGAATACCGTTTAGTCCAAGACCTTCGAACTATCAATGCTATCGTCCAGCCCCTGCACGCTCTGGTTCCCAACCCAGCGCAGATACTGTCATTAATCCCAGCAAACGCCAAGATCTTCGCAATAATAGACCTCCAACACGCCTTCTTTGCTTTGCCGCTAGCCCAGGCGAGTCAGTACCTATTCGCCTTCACTTACCAGGGACAGCAATATACATGGACTAGACTTCCCCAAGGTTTCATCCACTCCCCGACCTTATTCTCAAGCTGCCTGCAGAGACAGTTACAGTCCCTCACGCTGACTAAGGGATCCACTTTGATTCAGTATGTGGACGATTTACTGGTAGCCAGCGCAGATGAACCAAGTAATCAGGAGGATGCTAATCAGTTACTGAATTACTTGTCCTCCCTGGGATACATAGTTTCCCCATCAAAGATCAAAATTGGCCAGTCTCAAGTCAAGTTCCTTGGGATCATTTTATCAGGCACCCACCAAGCCTTGGAGGCTAGCCGAGTCGAACCAATTTGCCAGTTTCCAGTCCCTAGCACGGCTAAACAAATGCGACAGTGGTTGGGGATGATCAATTACTGTAGATCCTGGATCCCTGATGTTGCCCTGATGACTAAGCACCTCACACTGTATACAAACAAGGAAGGCAGCTTTAAAATAAAAACCGCAGACGTCCAAGCCTTTAAGGAACTAAAGACAGCCCTGCTGCAAGCTCCAGCTTTGGGCTGGCCCCTCTATGACCGGCCCTTTCAACTATATTGTACGATCCTGAAAGACTGTGCTACAGCTGTCTTAACTCAGAAACACGGGGATAAGCATCGGCCTGTTGCCTACTATTCTTCCAAAATAGACCCCGTTGCCTTGGGGCACCCTGTATGTACTCAAATATTAACCGCCATCTACAGTAGCATTCAATCCGCCGCCAACCTTACCCTCCAGCAGGATATTGTTGTATACACCTCTCACTCCGTAGCTGCCCTCCTGGGTCAGCTGCAGACTCAACACCTTACCATGGCCAGGCAAAGTAGGTATGACATCTACCTACTAAATAATCCTAAGCTGACCTTTCGGCACTGTACTGCCATTAATCCGGCCTGTTTTCTTACCGAGCACCCCAAGATGAGGAAGAACCCAGTCATGACTGTTTATCTTTAATTCAAGACGCCACCTCGGTTAGGGAAGATTTAGTTGATGTACCAATGGAGGACCCCGACTGTATTATGTATGTTGACGGACGCTCTTCCATTGACCTAGGAGGCGGACGAATTTCGGGATACGCCATAGTAAACCAGGAGAATCAGGTCTTGGAATCTGCCGCGTTTGAAACCGCCTATTCCGCCCAACAAGCTGAACTATTTGCCCTCACCTGAGCCTGTATCTTGACTAAACACCTCAAGGTCAATATCTATACCGACTTTAGGTATGCCTTTGTGGTAGCCCATGATTTCGGACAATTATGGAAAAATAGGGGTTTCCTAACCTCACAGGGAATGAGATATCCCAAAGGCAACTCGTATCTGACTTGTTGCAAACCCTCATGCTCCCCAAGCGCATTGCCATTGTTAAATATACCGCCCACACCACCGGAAAGTCTCCGCTTGATACAGGGAACCACTGTGCTGACAAAGAGGCCAAACAGGCCTCTCGTGGACAACAAATGGTAGTGCCCAGGATGATGAGTCAAACTAAAAGTCCTGCAAAGGATAAGTTAGCCTCGGAAAAACCAATGCCAACCATCCAAGATGTCATTAAAGCACAGGAGGACGCTCCTGAAAAAGATAAACTGTTGTGGAAAAGTTATGGATGTACTTATGACAATGTTTGTAAACTCTAGACCACTCCCGCGGAACAGACTTGAATGTCTGACGAGTTGGCCCTATGGGTTATTGAATGTATGCATTTTGCTGCTCATTTTGGAGCAAGGACAACAACTAACACAATTTTGGCCACTTGGTGGCACCCTAGAATCCAGGCGCTCGCCCAGAACATCAGTTGTCGCTGCCTGGTTTGCCAACAGCAGAATCCAGGGAAGGGACTTTCCTGTGATTGGGGTATGACGCCCCTACCCGAAGGTCCCTTTGAGACATTGCAGTTGGACTACATTGAGTTGCAAAGAGTTCAGTCTTACAAACATGTGTTAGTAATAGTAGATGTGTTTAGCAAATGGATCGAAGCCTACACTACCCTGGACAATAAGGCTCAAACTGTTGTTAAAGTGTTAATGAGGGAAATTGTTCCGAGATATGGTATCCCAGCTCGACTGAGTTCCGATAATGGCCCTCACTTTATTGGCCAAGTTAACAAAGAATTCTGTTCCCAGATGCGCATTAACCAGCAGCTGCATTTTGCCTACCGACCCCAAGCTGCGGGACTAGTTGAACGTGCTAATCAAACTCTTAAAACCAAGCTTGCAAAACTGGTAGCATCAACCAGACTCAATTGGCTCAAACTCATTCCTATAGCCCTATTCCAGATCCGAACTACTCCCACCGGTAAGGCTGGACTGACCCCCGCTGAGGTCATTTATTCTTAGTCCTGACCAATACCTCGGGGATCGGGAGGCCAACCGGGAACATATGTTTAACCCGAAATGACATCCAGTAGCAAGGGACAGATCTTAGGGTACAGCAATTGCCCACAAAGTCTCAACATCACAACAGGTGCACGAGTCACTATCCTCTTACACCTTCCGAATAAAACAGGTGGAGGTCTGTTGGCCCAGTCTTGGGACCCCAGCACAATATATCAGAAGGCAGCGTATAACGCCACGTATTTTGTGTGCGGGCATAGGGCATATCCCTGGTTGCCTCGCCGATGGACAGGGTCCTGCTATCTGGGATATGTGGTGCCATTTGTGCGGCAAACACGTACCTTGGCAGATGCACATGCCTCCAGCCGACACAGGCGAGCCCTCATTCCGCCGAGGTTCTTTGGGGTCATGATGTTCCCATTCGGGATAGGACGCACCATGGATGAAGTACAGAACCTAGAGAGGGTATTGGAACTGAGAGCTAAATTCACCGCTGAAGCTCTGGAGGACATCACGGCTGAAATGGTAGCAATGCGGACCGTAGCATTACAAAACCGAATGGCCCTCGATTACCTGTTAGCTGAGAAAGGGGGAACATGTGCCCTGATAGGATCTGAATGTTGCACTTATATTCCCGATAGTTCAGAAAACATAACCAATCTCGCTGATCACATAAGAAGGGAGGTGAAGAAGTTATCCACGCCAGCAGGAGTATCTAGCTGGTTTGATTGGCTATTAGGTGGATCCTGGGGATCCTATCTAATACATGGGGCAATTATTCTCATCGAAGTAATAATTACCTGTTGCTTGATTGTTGGTTGCTTTAACCTTTGTTGTAAAGTCATGATGGCAAGGTTAGCAAACGCTCTTGTGGCCACGAGCTCCCGGGTTATGATCCAGCAAACTAAAGAACTACTTGACAAGGAGGATCAGGAAAGACAGTGTGAATGGCTGAATGCGATACTCCTAAAATAATTCTAAAGGTTATCATGGAATGATAAAAGGGGGGAATGAGAATGTTGGAAAATGTATACAGACATTGAAGTTGAGAATGTGGGAAAATGTATACAGACATTGAAGTTGAGAATGTTGGAAAATGTATACAGACAGTCAAATTGAACAAAGGATTCATGGAGGAATAGTCTTAAGAATGTCAGACTGCAAATGTTGCAACATTGGCACAAATAACAGACTGGCTCAAGGTCTTGCAAAATCACACCAGTAAACTTGAAACAATAAAGGGTGAGAAAGGCTCTGAAAGGCTATTTGTGTAAAAACAGCCCATACAGATGTCGGCTCATGAGTGGACAAAGGGAAGGAGGGATCATAAGGGGATAGGCTGAACTGAATGTCACTCTAATTGTATCATGTACTGAAAATGTATAACCGTTGCGACCCTACATTGTAACAGGAGAGCATTCCTTCTTTCTGATAAGTCCCGGCCGGTGAAACAATTAATAAAATCTGCTTTGTTATAAGCGGCAACGGTGTTCGACTCAGTGAATTTGCTGAAACAGATTGAGGGAAAAGAATGCGTATTTACACTACCAGTGCCACTAGTAAGAGTAGGAATCACAGGATCGCTCAGATGAATACGTGGCTTGAGGAGTGGTGCAGAAGGGAGGGATTCAAATTCCTGGGACATTGGAACCGGTTCTGGGGAAGGTGGGACCAGTACAAACCGGACAGTCTGCACCTGGGCAGGACCGGAACCAATGTCCTCGGTGGAGCGTTTGTCAGTGCTGTTGAGGAGGGGTTTAACGACTGAAAAAGGGCCACATTGCAGCAAAATTCTAAAAGGGCAAAATGTGTTAAAACGACACCCCTAAAGGCTCTGTGCCTCAATGCGAGCAGTATTCGTAATGAAGTGGACAAATTAACTGCACAGGCAGCAATTAATGAATATGATATAAATGGCATCATGGAGACATGGCTCCAGGGTGACGAAGGCTGGGAACGCAACATCCAGGGGTATTCAACATTCAGTAAGGATAGACAAAAAGGAAAAGGAGGTGGGGTAGCATTGCTAGTAAGGAAGGACATAAGCTTGGATGATGTGGAATCTGTATGCGTGGAGCTGCGGCATACCAAAGCGCAGAAAACACTAGTGGGAGTTGTGTGCAGACCATCAAACAGTAGTAGTGAGGTTGGGGACAGCATCAAACAAGAAATTAGGGATGCGTGCAATAAATGCGTGCAGTTATCATGGGCAACATTAATCTCCACAAAGATTGGGCTAACCAAACTGTAGCAATACAATGGAGGAGGATTTTCTGGAGTGTATTAGGGATGGTTTTCTGGACCAATATCTTGAGGAACCAACTAGAAGGCTGGCCATCCTAGAATGGGTGATGTGTAATGAGAAAGGACGAATGAGCAATCTTGTTGTGCGAGGCCCCTTAGGGAAGAGTGACCATAATATGGTAGAATTCCTTATTAAGATGAAGAGTGACACAGTTAATTCAGAGACTAGGGACCTGACCTTAAGGAAAGGTAACTTCGATGGCATGAGACGTGAATTGGCAAGAATAGACTGGCAAATAATACTAAGGGATTGACGGTGGATAGGCAAAGGCAAACATTTAAAGATCACATGGATGAACTTCAACAATTGTACATCCCTGTCTGGAGTAAAAATAAAACGGGGAAGGTGACTCAACCGTGGCTAACAAGGAAAATTAAGGATATTGTTAAATCCAAGGAAGAGGCATATAAATTGGCCAGAAAAAGCAGCAAACCTGAGAAATTTAGAATTCAGCAGAGGAGAACAAAGGGTTTAATTATGAGGGGGGAAATAGAGTATGAGAGGAAGCTTGCCGGGAACATAAAAACTGACTGCAAATGCTTCTATAGATATGTGAAGAGAAAAAGAATCGTGAAGACAAACGTAGGTCCCTTGCAGTCATATTCAGGTGAATTAATAATGGGGAACAAAGAAATGGCAGACCAGTTGAACAAATGCTTTGGTTCTGTCTTCACGAAGGAAGACGCAAATAACCTTCTGGAAGTACAAGGGGACCGAGGGTCAAGTGAAAAGGAGGAACTGAAGGATATCCTTATTATGTGGGAAATTGTGTCAGGGAAATTGATGGAATTGAAGGCCGATAAATCCCTGGAGCCTGATAGTCTGCATCCCAGAGTACTTAAGGAAGTGGCCCTAGAAATAGTGGATGTATTGGTGATCATTTTCCAAAAGTCTATCGACTCTGGATCAGTTCCTATGGACTGGAGGATAGCTAATGTAACACCACCTTTTAAAAAAGGAGGGAGAGAGAAAATGGATAATTATAGATCGGTTAGCCTGACATCAGCAGTGGGGAAAATGTTGGAATCAATTACTAAAGATGAAAAGCAGTGACAGGATCGGTCCAAGTCAACAAGGATTTCTGAAAGGGAAATCATGCTTGACAAATCTTCTGGACATTTTTGAGGATGTAACTAGCAGAGTGGACAAGGGAGAACCAGTGGATATGGTGGACTTGGACTTTCAAAAGGCTTTTGACAAGGTCCCACACAAGAGATTGGTGTGCAAAATTAAAGCACATGGTATTGGGCGTAATGTACTTACATGGAAAGAGAACTGGTTGGCAGACAGGAAGCAGAGTCGGGATAAATGGGTCATTTTCAGAATGGCAGGCAGTGACTAATGGGGTGCCACAGGGCTCAGTGCTGGGACCCCAGCTCTTTACAATATACATTAATGATTTAGATGAAGGAATTGAGATTAAAATCTCCAAGTTTGCAGATGACACGAAACTGGGTGGTGGTGTGAGCTGTGAGGAGGACGCTAAGAAGCTGCAGGGTGACTTGGACAGTTTAGGTGAGTGGGCAAATGCATGGCAGATGCAGTATAATGTGGCTAAATGTGAGATTATCCACTTTGGGGGCAAAAACACGATGGCAGAATATTATATGAATGGCAGCAGATTAGGAAAAGGGAACGTGCAACAAGACCTGGGTGTCATGGTACATCAGTCATTGAAAGTTGGCATGCAGGTACAGCAGGCGGTGAAGAATGCAAATGGCATGTTGGCCTTCATAGATAGAGAATTTGAGTATAGGAGCAGGGAGATCTTACTGCAGTCTGCAGGGCCTTGGTGAGGCCTCACCTGGAATATTGTGTTCAGTTTTAGACTCCTAATCTGAGGCAGGACGTTCTTGCCATTGAGCGAGTGCGACGAAGGTTCACCAGACTGATTCCCAGGATGGCTGGACTGACATATGAGGAGAGACTGGATTGACTGGGCCTTTATTCACTGGAGTTTAGAAGGATGAGAGGGCACCTCAGAAACATATAAAATTCTGACGGAACTGGAGAGGTTAGAAACAGGAAGAATGTTCCCGATGTTAGGGAAGTCCAGAACCAGGGGACATAGTTGAAGGATAAGGGTAAGCCATTTAGGACTGAGATGAGGAGAAACTTCTTCACTCAGAGTGTTGTTAACCTGTGGAATTCCCTACCGCAGAGCGTTGTTGATGCCAGTTCGTTGGATACACTCAATAGGGAGTTAGATGTGGCCATAACGGCTAAAGGGATCAAGGGGTAGCAGGAAGAGGGTACTGAGGTGAATGATCAGCGATGATCTTATTGAATGGTGGTGCAGGCTCGAAGGGCCTAATGGCCTACTCCTGCACCTATTTTCTATGTTTCTATATTTCTATGGGCATTGCTCTTTGATGGTAGTTTGGGCACCAATGTATTTCCCACTCATA